>NW_010255773.1:0-45309 GCF_000690775.1 Eurypyga helias | reverse complement strand
ATGGAAGGTGTTCCAGGCCCTTAATGATCTTAGTGGCTCTACGCTGGACCCTCTCCAGTAGTTCCTTGTCCTTCCTGAACGAACTGAGGAGCTCAGAACTGGACACAGTACTCCAGGTGAGGCCTCACCAGTGCATAGGAGAGGGGGAGGGTAACTTCCCTTGACCTGCTGGCCCTGCTCTTCTTAATGCATCCCAGGATGCCACTGGCCTTGGCTGTGAGGGCACACTGTTGGCTCATGGTCATCCTGTTGTCCACTGAGACTCCAAGGTCCTTTTCCTCAGAGCTGCCCTCCAGCAGAACAGCCCCCAATCTGTACTGATACATGGGGTTGTTCTTCCCCAGATGCAGTACTTCACACTTGTCCTTATTGAATTTCATTTGATTTCTCCCCGCCCAGCTCTCCAGCCTATCCAGGTCACGCTGGGTGGCAGCACAGCCCTCTGGCGTGGCAGCCACTCCTCCCAGTTTTGTATCATCAGCAAACTTCGTCCAAACTTCCATCCCTTCGTCCAGGTCATTGATGAATATATTGAATAGGGCTGGACCCAGCACTGACCCCTGGGGGATGCCACTAGCCACAAGCCTCCAACTAGACTCTGCCCTAGTGACCACAACTCTCTCAGGTCTTTCCTTCAGACCACCTTTCCCAATCCACCTCATCGCCCAATGGTCCAGTCTGCACTTCCTAAGCTTGTCTATGAGGATGTCATGGGAGATCATGCCAAAAGCTTTGCTGAAGTCTACGCAGACCACATTCACTGCCCTCCCATCGTCTACCCATCTAGTGATGCCATCATAAAAAGCTATCAGATTGGTCAAGCATGACTTCCCCTTGTTGAATCCTTTTTGAACAAAAGAAAATAAGAACATAGTATGGATTTAACAATAAACGTAGACAGTTTGTGTAAGCTGACTCAGAAAATAAACCTTTCGCATACAGAAGATTGGACAGCTCTATGTCCGTGCCACTATTCAAGTTTTCTTTGTGCTACTGAGAACCACTCTACATCTGATGACATACCGATGTGCAAAATATCCAGGAGTTTGTGAGGTTTCTACCAAGAACAGATGGGCAACTGATGTCATGTAACTGGACTTGTGCAAAGCCTTCGATACTGTCCCACACGACATCCTTGTCTCTAAACTGGAGAGACATGGATCTGACGGATGGATCGCTCAATGGATAAAGAACTGGCTGGATGGTCACACTCACAGTTGTGGTCAACAGCTCAGTGCCTGAGTGGAGACCAGTAACAAGCAGCGTTCCTCAGTAGTTGGTGTTGGGACTGGTACTGTTTAACCAGTACTGTTTAACAACTTCGTTAGTGACATGGATAATGGCATTGAGTGCACCCTCAGCAAGTTTGCTGACGACATCAAGCTGTGTGGTGCGGTTGACATTCTGGAGGGAAGGGATGCCATCCCGAGGGACATGGACAGGCTGGAGAGGTGGGCCACTGCCAACCTCATGAAGTTCAACAAGGCCAAGTGCAAGGTCCTGCACCCAGTTTGGGGCAATCCCAAATACAAGTACTGGCTGGGTGAAGAGTGGCTTGAGAGCAGCCCTGAAGAGAAGGACTTGGGGGTACTGATGGATGAAAAGCTGGACATGAGCTGGCAGCTTGCGCTGGCAGCCCAGAAAGCCAATGGTAAGCTGGGCTGTATTCAAAGAAGCGTGGCCAGCAGGTCAAGGGAGGTGATTCTCCCCTCTGCTCCTGTGAGACCCTACCTGGAGTACTGCGTCCAGCTGTGGAGCCCTCAACATAAGAAGGATATAGATCAGTTGGAACAAGTCCAGAGGAGGGCCACGAAGATGATCAGAGGGCTGGAGCACCAAACCATTCTATGATTCTATGTTATCATTATCCAGAGTAGTCTCTGAAAACTGTCGAGTTATTTGGCTACAATATTGTTATTATAGAATCATAGAATGGGTTGGGTTGGGACGGAGCCTTAAAATTTTGGGTTGGAACGGACCTTAAAGATCATCTAGTTCCAACGCCCCCGCCATGGGCAGGGACACCTTCCACTAGACTATGTTGCTCAAAGCCACATCCAGCCTCGCCTTGAAGACAGCCAAGGATGGGGCATCCACAACTTCTCTGGGCAACCTGTTCCAGACTGTCAGCAGCAGGGGAGGAATTTAATACAGTTATTAACATTTATAGATGAAGATACGGGAGTAGAACATAGATAACTGACTTCACTGAAGCTCAGCTGGGTCAAGTAAGTAATGAAACACAAAACATCAAGCCTCTGGAGAAGAGTTAAGGAATAAAGATTTATAGCTTGGGTAATAATAACAGCAGTGAGACTTGCTAGAGATACACAAAGCTATGTACCTAAGTTCCAAGAAATTTGACTTCTCTCCTAGGAAACTGCAAAGACAATTAAGCCTCTACCAGTAGCTGAGCTGATGCGGCAAAAATCGTAATGCAGATCCTAAATACGACATCATTATCCCCACAATGAAGACATACTTATCTCTTTCCCAGAAGAATGAGAGGGGCACAGGTAAACCAAAGAGACATTGGGAACGTATTCCTCTGTAATCTTCATTTACTGTTATTACACACAGGGGTCAAACTTAGCATTTTGGGGGGAGCATAACTCAGCTTTCTGAAAGACTGGGCATGCACATGTGCCTCTGCTCTTACATACAGATCCTCAGAGCCAGACAGGATGTGGGGACTGCAGGATGTTCCCTTCCTTGTCCCAGCCACACTGTCAGAACTGAAGATGCTAATACTGTGTGCATCACTGCCAAAGCATCAGTAATAATATTCTGAACTAATGAGATTTAAACCATCTTCTTCAAAAGCAAAATGGAGAGTGTTATCTTTTAGAACTCATTTTTGTAAAAGAAGATGAAAAATGAAATGAAAACGACCTCAGAACATTTCTTCCTTCTGCTGTGCTGAGTGAGATTACCAGCTGAAGTAAAGAACAGGTAACAGGGCTGATGAAAACTGCTCTTGGTCTTCCAGCAAAATGTTTTAAGGTTCAATGAACTGATCTTTCCAGTAATATTTTTTAGGCATGCAGTTGTAGTATTTCGCATTTGCTAAGTGCAACATATTATTTGAGCATATATATACACCCAAATACATAAGGCACACAGAGTACGCTCTCCGTCGGTAGGCATTACAGATTCCTGTTTCAATCCCATATGCAGGCCTCTACAACTGAAAGCCTCTGGGGATGGGTAAGGAGGAACAAAATCCTAAACAAATTAAGAAACAGAAAAGAAAACTGGTAACTATTGTCATGGTTTAAACTGGCTAGCAAAATACCACAAAGCCGCTCTCACAAATTCTCCTGCCCCTACTCCAGTGGAGGGAGAGAATTGGAGGGAAAAGGACAAGGAAGCTCGTAAAATTGAGGTATGAAAAATTTACTAACTGAATATAAATTAACATATACAAATAGTACTACTACTAAGTAATCAATAGAAAATAAAACATATGATACAATTTTGATACAGTTGCTCATCACCCACTAACTAGTGCACAACAAGGTGCTGAGAAGTCAGAGTCAGAGCCCAAGAGCTGCAGTATGAGAGTGATCACAGCCCAAGAGCTATCACAGCAGATTCTGAGCGAACCCTATCAGTGATAGCAAGAGCAGGAAAACTAAACAAACCCACCAACTCCCTCATGAATGAGTCAGCACAGGAGTTAGCAAAGCAGCTAACACAGGAGTCAGGGAGAGCATTAGCAAGTGTACGGAAGTAAACAAGCAAGAGAGTAAGAGAGTAATGGCTCCCAGACCCCCTCCTCACCTATGCCCTGAGCATGACGTACTATGGCATGAAATACTTCTTTGGTCAGTTTGGGTCAGCTGTCTGAACTGTGTGTCCCTTACACTGCCTGTAGAGAGACAGCGAGAGCTGGGAATGCAGCTGCAGCATCAGAAGCGGCGCAAGAACTCGAATCTGGTGCAGGCATTCCCCAGTGCCAGCTAATACCTTATCAGTACTTCTCTCAGCATCCAGGAACAAAGATTCATAGCAGCCACGGTTTTTTTTCCCGACTGAACCCAGGACACTATCCTTTCTGAAGTTCTCTATTTGATGAAGTAGTTTAAGCATCAGAGCAATCTTTCCCAGTTTAATGCTTAGCTCAGTATTTTCTGCTTCTTTTCCATATCATAAACAAGGGCTCATGTACCTTGGATTATTTCTGTTTTTCAAATTAAATAATGAAAAATAACCATACCTCCCACACCAATAATCTTGTCCTTAATCAAAGGAAAAAATGTCTCTCTAGTGTATCAGAATGCCTCAGAAAATCCCTGAGCTGAATACCAGGGTAGGCTGGGAACACATGCAGCTTATACTTTTATCCCTACTTGCAACCTTTTTTATCAGCCACTATCACAGGAGGATACTGGGCTAGACCAGCCTTCTGTCTGACAGAAGATGTCTGTTCTTTTAATATCTCTATTTACAAACAATTTCAAATTCACATGGTGGACCACAGTTTTTATAATGGTGAAGAAAACCATGAATAAAATACATAGAAACTTTTACTTTAGGGTCTCTAATATATCCAACTCAAAACAGTATAATAAAGAAGCTATTAACTTAGAAGCTCTTTTTGTATGACCTACCGTGCAGGACCAGATGGCTCCTCTCTTGCTGAACTTAAAACAGTTTTAATTATGAGTTCCTAAAACAAAGAGGAAAATACTCCTGATTTACCAATAACTCCATCACACATAGCATCAGAAAATTATAATTTTATTATAGCACACAGAGTCATGTTGCTTAGTCAAGTCTCAAGGTTTGTGGTCAGATGAACTGTTTGCTTACCACTACTCCGAGTTTCTAGACTGCCCCAGATGCTCATTATTGTGCTACCCCAAAAATATTCTACACGTAACTGTCCTAATTTCTGCCTATTAACCATTTATCCAATTCTTGCCAATATGTTTCCATAAAATATCAAGAATCAAAAAAATGCAACGACTCCCTAAAGCTAGCTTCTGTGAATAGCGCTAAGGGTATTACAGAAGGAATCTATTACCCTGAGGCTTAAATAAGCATTTTTCATTTTTTATTTAAATCAAAATTATATTGATTTTAATAGTCTTTGGAAGTAGTTGCAGAACTAGTGACCACGATGCCTTAAGAATGTTGTCAAGAAAAATTTTGACTCAACTGCAGTGAAATATTCCTAAAGCTGTAGGTTGCTCTCAATAAAGCTCAAGTGAACAACTATTATACAATAGAAAGGAGAAAGGAAGAATTCAAAACCAGCCCTCAGGGAAGCAAGGTGTAAAGCAGCTTCCAAGCCATCACCTCTCTCTCTAAACTGAAACAGTTTGGAAACTTGCGGAGAGTATTTCTTAGACAAAGTAATCGTACCTGATAAATGTAGCAGTTAAACACAGAAACTGAGCTCTGCGTGGTTTCAGTATACTGGTACACTACCCATCTCTGTGTTATGACAGAGAGGGTAAGGTCTCCATTAATCTTTGCTTTTTCTCTAAAAGAACATACTGATGTACAGAGGTTTTTCTAAAGTTCCTAGGAACACAGGCAGAATCCATCAGTTGTGAATTCTCAATACATTATTTATCTTAAACCTCTCAATATTCTTGTCTCAGCTCATTAAATCTGTGAGACTGCAAACAGCCACGAGAGCAGGCTTGAAAAAGTGACAAAACACATCATCATTTTACAAACATACAAACCCACTTTATTATTAAGTTAAGAGTAATTATAAAGTATGCTTAGTAGTATAAAATTTGACAAGATTTTATGGAATCTTGAGCCTGATAATCTATTTGAAATTATTTCTGAAAAATTTTAGAATCTTAAAAGTTTTAGTTAGCATTTTCTGGAAAAACATCATATTAAACATACTTGGTAGCTGAATACCATCCAAATATTGTTCAAGTTCCTACCTTAACATCTGTGAACTGAGACACAGCAATGTCAGGAATGTTTGGGTGAAGAGCTGGTAGTTCATGATATAAATTGGGAAAACAGACTAGAGATCCTAGAAGAACTTGTGCTTCTACTCTTGGTGCCTAAAAGAAATAAGGTGGGCATAAATATATATTCTTAGTGCAATTAGAAAGGTGACATTTCTAGCTGCCTTAAAAGAGAACAGCTGAAACGTTACACAGCTATTTCCTTTCTCCTGCAAGTTCTGTAGAGCTCAGCAAACCCAGACCACAGTCCCATGGATTGCTATTCATGCACACCCCATGGTTCCCATTTTCCAAAACGGTCAAAAGCAAGCGGAAGAATCATTAGTACTACAGACAAATGACTCAGCTGCTAATGAGGCTTGGGTCTTCGGTTCAGCTAACTGAACAGGATGTTGTAAACTACTGGACATGACAGGTAACAGTGTAAGAGGCTGAGGGAGGTTTGAGACAGTAGCTTGATGGAAGCTGGATTTTATATCCTGGTTAAAGAGGAAATGATGTGATAAACAGTCAAAACTCACAGACAATTTGAGGGGAGTACTGGGGAACTTTGAGAAAATAAAGTCATACAAGGCCACAGCCCCTTCAGTAATCATATCAGTATTACTATATAAGCCTGAAGTTGCCCGAGAAACAATATCAGAAATATATCCAAATAGTGCAAATACTAGCAGATTTGAGTTCTCAAGCCTGATTGTCAAAATCATTGCATAGCAGAGATGTGGAGGAATAAATATACTTTTTAAATGAAGGTACAGTCAAATTGAACATTTATTTTAAAACATTTTAATGCTAAAATGGCAGATAAATGGTAGTCACAATGCAAAGAACTCTGTAGTAAAAGAAGATTCTCTGCTTCAACAGTAATTCTTCACATATTTCCTGGAGAGGACTTGCATATGTAGTGTTCCAGAATAAACCAGTGGCAGTTTCTGTATTTGCTAACCACTACATTGAACTCTGGGGTCAAGTTAACACCCTAGTCAAGGAAAAATACTGCTTAGTTTTCTCTCAAATCCTTTCTACTCACACATAAATGAGAATTAAGTGACGAATGCTTACATTGAGGAAAGACGAAGCAGCCACTCTTCCTGCTGCTACAATGAAATCCATAATAAGCATGGTGGCACCAGGCAAACCAAGAGAAAAAAACTGAGGAGAGCAGTGTTTGATGATTGTATTGACAATATCCTTGCAGGGTGAAAAGGGAAAAAAAGGAAGAGTATTAAAAGACAGGTATTTACTAAAGGTAGAAAGTAAAAACACAAGAAGGCAAACCTATTGTGGCAATTAAGACTCTCATTACTGAGTGAAGAGTAGCATAAAAAGATAGATTTCTTAGGTGTACTCATATTAAGTAAACTGTGGTATACTTATAAATCAATTAAATCGTAGACACTTTGTATGAGGTTGGTACCAAGTCACATCTTACGTTAATTTATGTTTAGCTTTTAAGAGTCCTATAAATGATTAACCATTCATTTAAATATGTACAGAAGAGATATAGTGAGATAACCGGCTATTATATCATCTTAACAACATGCTTAATCCCCTCCAATAAGTATTACCTGACTATCACTTTTAAAAAGGTATTAGTCTCTTACATATATCCATATGGATCAAAATATAAAGAAAGAATTACAATGAAGTGTTTGGTAACATTTCTGGTATACAGTTACTCAACATAGCATATTACATTCTTGTAGACTTAGTGAGGCAGTTTTTAAAATTAATGTACATGATACAATTTCTTCAAAAGTACCAAAAAGAGGCTAAAAAGTTTTAATTATTACAAAACATCCCAAGTTCACAGATAGGAAAAAAAAATAACCCTTTTCCTCCTTTGAACAATTCTCCAATAGTAGTGATATCCAGCTAAGTGGAAATGTGTTATAGAAAGATTAGCAATCCAGCAAGAAAAGCAGCATAAACTGGTTGTTAGAGGACAGAAACTGGAGATCTGTCCTATCCATAGTCATCTGTGGAATAATTCTGGATTAGTTAATGAAAACAAGGTTGGCTGAACCTTTGATCTCCCTGTGCCCCTAACTGCTCCTCCAAAAAAGTTCACAAAACCAACTTTTTCACACTTCTGATGCAAGCCTTTAAAAAGAGCGTTTAAGTCATACAACCTATTCCTATTAAAATCTATTAAAAAGTTTTACTCCCACTGATTAGATACACTCAGTATGTCTCAGTTTGCTGGTTCCTATACTTGGTGTAGAACTAAACTACTCCAGTATAGTGAGCACAGTTTATTTCCTCACTAGTTAAAACTGAAGAACAGTTAAAACTGAACAGTAGACCTTAGAAAGATCTGCTTCCTTCTCCTTCTTGTATGCTTCAATCTGTAAAATACAATCAGTAAAAAAATGACAGAGTACCTTTTCTACTCTTGTATTTGCTTGAAAGGGACCAAAAAAAGCATTTCAGATTACAACCAAGAACATGAGGGACATTTATCAAAGTTTAGACAATGTAACAGTCACATAACTATTTTCAAAAACAAAGTTACATTACTCAGCTGAAAATCCATTCAGTACTTTTGATAAAAAATGTTTTTAGTTACAATACTTGTATTAACCTGAATTTAATAATTAAACTTACTTGATCAACATGAAGAAGTCCACAGTGCATTATATTGTAGAAATGAGTTAAAAAATCCCTGTTTGGAGAAACATCTTGTCTTCGCTTCATTGTCTTACAAATGAGTTTATAAGCATGTAGCTTTCCTTGTTTGTATTTATCAGTGAGCATTGTTGCCTACAGTTTTAGAACAATATTTATTATTCATAAAGAAAAAAATACAGTAAGCATTCTTCTACACTTACATGAACTTTTGTTTCTGTTTCACTGCTTAGTGCTCAAATTTACCTTGAACAGCCATGGCGTTAGAATCCTTAGTGGTGGAATTAGAACTGGTGGAGATGGGGAAGTTAGGTTATCTGTTGAAATACCAAGATTGTCTCTTATCTGCAATTATTAAAAAGAAAACAAGATGATAAATATTTAAGGGAAATACATAAGATGGTTTTTTTTCCCTTGTGAAAATCCTGCCCCAGCAGGTCAGGCTGGAGGAGAGGTTCAGCTCTTTTACCTTGGCCAGATTCTGCCACAGTTCACACAGGTAATCAAAAACCTGGGCATGAATTTCTGGATCTATGATGCTGTTGACATCTCCCAAAATTCCTAGCATTCGCCTCCACATCACAGTTGCAACATCTGCATTCCACCCTGTAAGTGTTCCCCCAGCCATCACACTGCAACATTCTGAGGGGAAATCACTAGTTTCTGTAATGCAAGAAAAAATTATAGTGAGACCTACCTGTCCAGAAAAAGTTCTGATAAGTCTTACATACAGTTTTCTTAAAACCAAAAGGAAAAAAAAAGCTCAGGCTTTCAGAGTAAGATATTTCTTATCCATTCAGCCACTTCAACACTGGATATGTTTAACTATATGTTTATTATCTAACTCTGTAGAGGAAGAATCGTTGTGTTTCTTATATTCTTTCCATAAATAACATTTAAGGTCACTACTGAAGCCCTAATATGGGTCTGATGGACCTACTTAGGCTACTCCTTTTCTAAGTGGTGTCTTACATTCTTTGGTGTCAATGACTCCAGAACTCCACCTGCATGCTTCCAAGTAAAATTACATTACAACTTTATATTTTTCCCAATTAAACGAAAAGCTGATTTTCTTTATAAACTCCTAAGAATGCAAAATGAAGAGGAAGTTGATAGTAAACTTGTCTCTAACTACTGTTCTTCAAGCAGTAAATTTGTATGAGTGGAGAGACAACCTAGCATCGGTCTAACTCTCACCTGGCTCTCTCTACTCATCAGTGTCATACGAATGAACATTCTTTTTTAGGTAGAAGATGATTCATCTGGTTTGTCCATACAAAGAAAACTTTGACAGATCACGATGGCTAAAGTCTACTCAGCTCACACTTAACTAGCTAAGGAGCCCAGTTTTAAAGCAACAGGCATCCAGAATCTCCTTACCACCCCTCTTAGACAGATTTTCCAAACACCTCAGCTTAAGCATTTGCTGAGATTTTCTGAAAATCTTGCAGTTCCCACAGGCATTCAAAATTAAAATTAAATCTCAATTCAGCCTAATCACATGGCCTCTTCTTCTGAAGATCTGGACCACTGTCGTAGAGACACTAATGGTTTCTAGGGTGTAGGGTTCAAAGTACAAAACAAAATTATGATATTTCTGTTTATCAGTGGGCAACTTAAAGGAAACGAGACTGAAATATAAATCAGATGCTCTTCTGTTTCCATAAGACCAAATACAGGAGAAACGGGAACTTCATATTTACAAAGTGAATGTATCCTAGAATTCAACTGCTCAGATACCTGAAGTGATTATAAATTTGTTTAAACATAACAGGGAAAAGAACTAAACTTTCAAGGAGAAATTATAACATTACTTTAAAATTATGTCTTATTATTTGTACATTGATGATAAAACAGTCCATGGGAGGGCCACATACTAGATTAAGCAGCCACAACTGTAAGCATCAAAAAAACCAATTCTAAATCCATGGACTATTAATCCACTGGTAATAATTGCAGTGAACTGCAAGATAAAATGCAAAATTTTTTTTTTTTTGCTTTCAAAAGAAATCACTGTAACTAAGTATTTTTAAAAATGCAGACAAAATAGCCTTGTACATTAGTTTACAACTAATGTGATACTAGCTACTTTACTATATTGCATTTGAAAGAAAGAAAGAACAGTTTTATATCTTCTATTCCAGATATTGCCTAGGTCATCTGGCGTCTGTAAAACAGAGTGGTGGAGCTTCTCATCCAGCTGCAGATCCTTCTGCTCAATATGATCTGTATGAAGAGTGGCAGGAGAGGGTGTCTGTGATCGGGATCCATGAGCAGATTGGATTGGAGAGGCATTTTCAGAGCCTGCAAATGCAATTTTTAACAGTTACCTTAAAAGCCTTTTCTATTTCTTGAGCTACTGAAATGTTGCCTAAACACAGAATTAAAAGAAAACTGAGCTACTATTATGTATCAAATCAGGCCAAGAAAATATATAAAAACCATAAGCAGATTCCCCTGTGAACGGTGCTCTGAAAGAAAACAAATTATAAGCAGGAAAGCTAAGAGATGACAAACATCAAAATCAGATAGCTAGATGGATTAATGGAGCTCTCTATTTTAGGTCCAAATAATTTAAAATGTGTTTGTTCTGCTGCAGTTTCAGTGTACTTAACCAGTCAAATTTCACCTATGTTTCTCTCCTGCAAAATGTTTAAGAAGAAATTTTCCTGGAACATGCTTTTCCAGGTTGATGGATGCATGCAAGTTAATTTACAAAATACAAAAGCTCAAACTAGTAACAATGTTTGATGTTTATCTGCTGACTGGGTTGAGAAAATCCATATGGAGGGAAAGTTCTGTATAGTTAAGAGGAATGTTATTTCCTCCAAGACAGGAAAATACAAGCATTTAAATGGCAGTGCTGCAACGGCATTTTTCTACAATCACCACTGAGCAACCTCTCTAGGCTACTATTTGGTTTCCCCTACTGAGAGATCTGTGGAGAGGGAGTAGATGCCTGTATTTTTTTTTTGCACTACCTTAGTTTCATTTCCTGAATTTGCCTACAGGTCCCTATAAAAAAAACTCAGTTCAGCCAGAACAGTCAGATGGCAGAAAAAAAAAAAAAAAAAAAAAGGAACAGATATCAGCACATGTTAAAATAGAAGAATTTAAACCTAACTGAACTCTTATATAAATGTAACTTGGACCCAAATATATTATGTGTGAAATTCAGTATTAGAGAGAAACTGAACTTTAGGGACAGCAATGACAAAGTGAGTCTTTTAAAACAGTAATTTCCTCAAATTATTGGCTGCAAAGTGTTTTTTTCTTGTAAAGAGAACAAATTATTTAAAGAACTTGACAGAAAATGCCAGTGTTATGAGAACAGAAATCGTGGTAAACTAACTTAATTACACTGTTAAACTCCAAAGGTCTGTATCTGTTTTAAACGGCAAAGACAATTAAGCTTTTACCATCAATTTAAATCATCAGCTCTGTGCAGGAGAGATGGACATTTATTCTTCACGTACAGACTACGGTTTCACTCAACAGGTACTGATACTCTCCTCTCATTACTGATCACTTATTTGCCACATGCCCACAAAGATAATGTAAAATACACACTTAAAAGATGTTCAAATAAATATTTTCCTACTTCCCTTCTGCTCATTAAGTAGGGATGGATGAAAGTAGATCAAGAGAAAGATCAAGAAAGAGTGAAGGTATGGGGAAAGAAGGTGAGGGAGAGGAGGACAGAGAGGGTCAGAGATGGAAGGAGATGGAGAGAGACCTTCGTATGATGGAAGAGAATGGCCAAAAATAATTATGGAAAATACGGAAAATGAACTACTGGATTCTTCTAAGAAGCACTAAAAAAAATTCAAGCATACATGGATCCAAATTTGACAAGAGGATAATACGGGTTCAACTTGTTCTAGGACTCATAAAGAGCAGTTGACAGAAAACTCAATCATTTGCTAAGAATATGAAACAATGCCCATATGACAAGAATAGATTTTCCATCCAGAAGCTTTCAAAGCAGAACTGTTTAGAAACAAGTTGGGGTTTAAGCAGCAGATCCACCAAAAACTTATTTTTTACAAGTGTGTTTTGAGGCTGAATTTCTGCATGCATTTGAGGGTATGTAATACAGCAAATTTACTCTGCACACATGCAACTTCCGCTAGACAGACACCTATCTTTCATAAAATTTCAAAGAAAATTATGTCTTTCCATTTTCTCCTTATATGCTAATTTATCAGAAATTAGACAATAGGCTCTAACATTGTTGGGGGCATGGAACAGTCAAAGACAGTGTAATTGCAAACGCCTTGCTTCCTCAGGAAACCCAGCTAAATGCAGATGACACACAAAAGCTGCCTCTCTAAAACAGTGGTCCAAACAACAAGAAGAGAGCCACAGAATCTCTCAATAGACAACTGAGTTGCAGTTGCAATCTTACGAATTCATTTATACTGCAGACTTGGACAAAAATACCAAACTAATGAAATTATTAACATATAAAGTCAAACAAACAGAATAAGAACAGATTTTCCCAAGGACTTTCAACAAACACACAGCAAAGAGAAAAACGAAGAAAACAAAAATCAAGCTGAACATTGTTGAACAAGCTGAGCAACAATGTCCAAGAAAGTTAATACCATGCTTCTTTCAGCACAAAGGCAATTTTAGAAAGCAGAAACTGTGGTGTGAGAAGTAAAGGCGTCTTTCAGTATATCTAAAAATACAGAGTTTGATTTCTCACAGACAACAAGATAGTGTATGTAGGTATAAGTTTTCACAAATAAGTACTTGTTCCCTGTGTTGTAACAGGAATGGTAGTGTGTAACAGTTATGGAACAAGGAGTATGACAATTACTATAGACTTGTCATCTACAAAATCTGGCAACAGATTGTTCTTCCAAATACTCCTCAGAGAGAGATTGTCTCTTCCAGAAGGGAACCCATTCCATTTGGGTTAAACTTGGTGGTTGCTAACCTAATTGTCATTTTATCTTTCTCAAGAAACAGTTGCAAAGTAAAATGGTGGAGCCTCAAGCTCACCAACTGAGGTTGTGAAACACTGCTTCGTAACAGGCTTACTTTTTCATGTAAACAACAAGGAAAGTACTAAAAGAATTCTTAAGTTACACAAATGGAAACTGATCTTACATGGTAGAATAACTAACATTTTGCATATTAAATGCTCTCAGTTACACAACAGACAATATAGAGAGAGGTTAAGATGGGTGTATATAAAAGAATCCCATGATAATTCAGTGTGATACACTGGTTTGAAAGAGAAGTGTCAAAGCCCTACAAGGAAAAAAACCCTCCCTGAAAATTAGCTATTTGGCTACCAGTAATAAGAGGACACATAAGAGATGTATCATACATTATGTGGGAAGAATTTTCTCCCTGGTAATTGTACACATTTTGTCATGAAGGGTTTGAAATACATTTAGCAGCAAGCCAAGGATTGTATGGGTAACTAAGTCAGACAAAGGTTTTTCACTTATGTTATTTTACACATCACATTCAAACAGCAATCAAAAAAACCCACTGAAATCTAAGTATCATCTTATACAGAATATAGATTCACTGCAGAAGCTGGAACTTGCATTCCTCAGGACAGTTAGAAAATTTCTGAAATAAATGCACTTCTTTTTTTTTTTTTTAACTACTTTACCAGTAATAGTTGCAGCTTCAGCAGACAATGGTTGCTGATTGAGACTACTTGTTTCTGAATCTATGTGAAGTGTGGTTAGACTGGCCACTTCTTGCTCCTCAGCACTCTGCTGCTGTCCTGAAATTGCATCAATGTCAGTGGAAGCTGGCATCCCTCCCTCAGAGCCAAAGCTGAAATCTGTATGAGGAAAGAACTGTATTAACTTACAACCTAAAAATAGCACTAGTATAAAATCCAAAAGCCCAGCACCTTCAAAATCAGAAACCTTTATTAAATTTTACCTAAATGTTTTCAAAAGAATTAAAATAAAGGTTACTTATTTTGGAAGTTAATTTTTGTAAGTTGTGCAAAACAGATGGACATACTCCAGGGAGCATATTGTTTTCTAACTTCTGTTCACTGTTCTGCTTTTTGCACAGTAGCATTCCATTGTTTTGTTTAGCATACTATAGAAGGCAAGGGTAGTGCAGGGAAGGGAAGAAAAATTTGCAAACAAGCAAGCAAGTAAATATGTTACTGCTTTTGGAAAAATATACTTGCTTTCAAATTTGTGTCCATCATACTGGAAGGCACTGAAAGAGTCAGAGTGGCTGTCCGAACTGATGAGATCACTGCTGCCCGCACTGGCAGGTGATGTCCATTCGGAAGGCACTCCTGGGTCATCTACAGGACGCATTTGATTCTGTTTGTTCAATATATCAGGAAGGTCTTTAGGAACTTCCAGGCTGCCAGGACTGCTTCCTCTTCTTGCCACATTCTAAACATTGAAGAGACATAAAATATCTTTGACTGTAATCTTGGATATTTACATAAAAAGGAAAAAGCAATCCCACTTTTGCAAATGTCGGAATTTAACAAATAGATAAGTACCAGAAACTGTCAGCATGCTACATACATAGCCAAGAGCTTCCAAACCCCAAACAGGCAGCAGTAAGTGAAGAACCCATGCAGTCACAGAATTTCATAAATACAAATTTTATTTGCCCAATGAATTTTTGGGCACATACTTAAAATGTTAGGATTCAGACTAGCATGTGCCACATGTATTAGGTAAGACTTGAGAGAGAAAAATAGTAAAAAGTATATTATCCACTAACTATGTGTAAATTACTAAAGAAAACATGCTAGCCTTGGTTCCAGCCAAAAGTGGGGGGGGGGTGGTGGAGGAAAGAGTCAAGGAATTTTGTGTTTTCTGGCCTATAGGCTACCAAGCAAAAATTTGATGTAGACCACAAGCAAATGAATTTACTAATTCATGCATTAATTTTCTTATGAGTAAGCCAATACCTTGGTATTGACTTGGATACCAAAGACAGCATATCAAAACTAACATATAGCAGAAATAAGGCATATAGATTTTCTCATGTAAAAATAAGGTGTTGTTCTACTTGGAGTGTTTCTTTCAGCCATATTTTTTTTTTCCTCAGATAGGACTGTTTGCTTGAGAGGATAAAGATAAAAGGAGAAAAGCCATTTTATGAAATGGCTTGAAATCTTTATGCATTATGAGACTGAAGATGACTTCCTTTTACAGCGGGCCCAGGCACTTCTCTATTCTTTTGCTACCCTACTGCTAATTAGAGATTTACTCAGACTGACAAGCTTTTCATGCCACAAGGTCTGAGCATTCAATAGATATAACAACCTAAAACCTTAATAAATTGGTACTGTTTTAAGAAGGCATATTTATTTTTGCGTGCTAATTACAAAATCAGTGTCAGTTTCAAAATATTTGTTCAAACACACCTTGGCTTGTTTTTATTAGCTACGGAAAGTATCAGTTCTCCTGTCTGAACTATTAATAAAGGTTCTTGCTCATTTATGTGAAAACAAATAGTATTCACTCTCTCTCTTCTTCTGTGGCCAGCTGTGATGATGTCCATTTTATTAATCTGCAGACTAAGTAAACATTTTTTATAGACTATTTTTGTCTTGTAACTCAAGACTTACTAACAAGGATACTTTACATCTACAATCAAGTTTCATAAACATGAGTTCAATACAAAAGAGAAATAAGGCATACATTTGGACAAACTCTATAGGTCCTCTCTTGACATCTATAAAAGATTATGATAAACAAACAGATTTTTCTAATCACTTCAAAGAATCTTCTTCTGTCCCTTATTAGTAACAACTAAACTACTCGTTGACAACTTTCTACACGAGCATGTCATAAAATGACCTTCTTAAAAAAAAAAAGATTCAAAAATTCTAAGCAGAAAAAAGAACTGAACAACTTTGAAACACTACCTTTAAACTGTTACCCATTCTGTTCTTAATTTGCCAACATTTTAAAAAATATTTCACCTTTTGTTGCTAGTTAATACAACACTTATCTCTTCAAATCAGTTGTCTTGTTCTATAAGCATTCAAGAGTAAACAGAAATTCTTGACTTAAAATTGATTAAAATTTTTCATTATGAATGACATTCCAAACAACGTAACACTTCTGGAAAAGTGTAGGAAGAAAGTGTATGGAAAGTTGGTTCAATTAGCAGAGAACTATTAACAAGGTATTATTCCACACTTGTACATGAAAAAGAAAAGGAAAAAAAAAAAAAGGAAAAACATATACTGGTGTAGTTTCGTAGTCCGTTGCACTGACTGTACCTGTAGAGAACAGTACCATATTACAGCATGGTACCTCACTACATACCACACTGAGGACCACAAATTTACAGAATAACTATTATCCTGAAAGTCTCTGTGTACAAAGATCTTTACAGGTGAAATTAAGGTCGTTCAATTCAAAGAGACTATTCATCTCAGAGTAACTTCTGCATTACTTCCACAATGAAGGTTTAATAGATATGAAAACACAAATGGCATAAAATGCCAAAATGTCAAAAGCAAGGAATAATTATATGATATTCTTAATTCTTTCTGATTCATAAAATCCAGAGAAATGTTTAGTGAACTGATTTATAATGCCATTTACAAGTTCATCTATATGAGCAGACTTACATATTGAAATATAGGAAGTTTAAAGGCTTACCAGTGCAATACCACTGCGGAGTCTCTCAGCTATAAATTCATCCATGAGGTCAGGAACATTTGTATTGCTACTGCCAATATCACTATCAATAGGGTGCAGCTTTTGGCTCATGTCCTCTCTATTAGCTAAAAGCAAATGAACAACTGTATATAACAAAGAACACATCAAGACATTTAAAAAAAAAAGTAAAAAATGAAAAAATCTTGCTAATTAATAAAAATGAAAAAAAAAATCATAATTGCCAAACATGCATTTTAAGAATTTGCCTCTTTTAAAGCAGATTCTACTTCAAGAATTAGTATGGCTTCTTCTTCCCACTAAGCAGGGGTTAGTTGATTTCCAGTACTGCCTTTAAGAGCAAGAAGCTTATAGGTAAGCACTACTCAGTTGTTAATGCTTGCTTTAAGGATACAGCATATATTCTTCCTCCATATCACAAAGAATAATTGATAAAACCTAAAAATTTTATGATTCCTACAGGCTCCTTCTTCATTGTATTCCTAATGAAAAGCAGTGTAGCAGAAAAAGTAAACTAGGTTGTAAAACGTGTTAACAATTCTCCATGTGGCACCATATACAGTTAGTATAAACAGTGTGAAGAAAAGTTTATGTAATAAAACTGCATACTAGAACATGGAATGAAAATTCAAACTCTGGGTGGCCAATGGTTATGAACAATTATGTTCACTCATTTATAAGTGTTATATTTTTGATAAAACTATACTGTTCATATTTAACTGTGGCTATTACATCTGACTTCAAGATCTTGCCTTTGAAAGTCTTCAAGTTATCCAAGTTCATGTTCTCTCTATAAAAATTTTTCCCTCAGTGTCATCTCTCGAGACCACAGTGTTGTTTATTCTAATACTGAGGATCTGACAAATGTTACAGATTCCAAATAAAATTAACTTCTAAAATTAGTGCTTTCTTATATCTTTCATAAGCCTAGATTCTGCAAAGAAGCAAATCGCTTTTTTGAGATCCATGACAGTCAGGTTCCCGTGGAGCTCCGCTTACAAAGACTGCCCTCAAGTGGCACTAACATCTCGATGCAGGATGCATTACAGAATCCTTTTTTAGTCACGGCAGTAAAACAATGGGAAAAAAAACTACATTACTGCTGAAAGTTAATTTACTGTTCATTTAAGGTTACTTGAGATATGAACTAAGACAATGGATACCAGAGTGACAGCCTTCTTTTTTGGTTAGTCCACAGAGGTCTAGCAGGTAAAAGAATATTCCACAGAACAGTAGGGGTTGGAACCTTCATGAACATCCACGATTCCAAGAAAATAGAAAGCAATGAAAGATGTTGACAAGATGGAACTGCATCCATTCTGATGAATGAATACAGAAAGGCCTACCGCATGTTTTGAAAAAGATTCAATAAAACCTTATTATTAGACTCACAAGGAACAGTCATAATTAAATCATTCCAGTAACAGATTTCAGTTTAAGACTACTTTTTTTAAAGTTATCTAAACTGACCTCCAAATGCTGAAACATTTGAGGGGCGCTTTTGTTTTGGAGGAGGAAAAGGAAGAAGAGGAAGAAGAAAACACACTAAATGAACCAGAAATACTATTAGTTCAACCTAGCTGGTCAAGAGCCAGGTCTTGACAGACTACACTCAGTGGAACACCACATTCTGATAAAATATGCTTATGCCAATTGTTCAATAGGCTGAATTTTAAGACTCTAAATGGTAGATGAAAATTCAAAACTCTCAAGGCTTAATCCTTTATTAGGTCATTTACTGTCTCTTCCTCTTCCCTAACCAGATGGTCTTCAGCAGCAAAGAGGTTCAACCAAATATCTTGAAAAGGGAAATTAGTAATTTGAATTATGTAAAAGTAACTTGTGCTGGGAATAACATCAGCTGGCTGTAGGCGCATGCATAACCAAACAGGGAAAGCAGTGATCATCCCAAAGCCTTTTGATTGCTTATCAGAGCTTGCTTCAGTTGCATTAAGCCAAACTGGTGCTGCCTTTCTCCTTTTGTGCTCTGCACAGTGTTAGTGCTCACCTGCAGCTTTCCTTCCAAAATAGCCCATTACATGACTGTACAGATCCCTCAGTGGAGCCTCTGCTGGCATTCTGTTCTGCCTCTGTGGGGAAACATTTGCCTTCGGCTTTGAAAGAGCATGTACAACAATTTTATAAACACCACCCAGGGAGCCCTGCTGTTGTGCCGACTCCTGACCTAATGCTCTAAAGGCACTATGATTATGAAACTGATTAACTCCAACACCTTCTTTTTGCAACATGGCTGCTTGAGTTTCTGTAGATTCTTTAATTTGCTTGCTGCCAGCTGAAGCAGCACTGATCGCATCTGGAGGTCTATATAGCCCAGGTCTAACCAGCTCCATGACAGGTGATGAGCTGGTGCTTGCACTGATAGTGCTGTTGCTGCTACCACTACTGAAGCCACTGAGTTTACGAAGTCTTACTTTCCAAGCAGCCTCTTTGCTCTCAAGAGGACTGTAAAATTGAACTGATTCTGTAGATGGCCTGAAAGCAACATGAACGCTATTTCTTTTTTTATTTGTTATTTTCATTATTTTGGCCCTATGAGTTACAGTTTCAGATATACTCCTTTTAGTTGGTGAGAGTTTGCTTGTGTCTGTGATGTGAGGCATTTGAGGGTTAACTTGTGCTTTAGGAAGAATTTTCTTTGCATGCATAACACGTGAGTTGGTTACTTTTTCATTAAACTGGGCACCTTCATGCTTTTCAGCTACCGCTGCTTCCACAGCTAAATCTACATCAGTTTCAGTGGCTGCTTGCCTGTACAGGTATCTCTTCCCTTCTTTGCTGCTAGGACTACTTGACCCATAATCGAACACGCTTTCATATTGTTTATCAATATGTAACTGTTTGGCTGTATCAAGCGCTTGATTGCTTGTAAAAATGTCTACTTGAGTAGGTGCAATATTACTTATGAAGCCATTTTGGTTTTGTTCTAGGTGCAGCTCTGTGTTATCAGCTCTTTCTGTAACAGTGATGCTATTCGAGTATTGACCGGTCTGATCTCTATCTTCTAATCCATCCAGTGGTAATCTATCATTACTGATTAATGAGGTACCAACTTCGTGAGCAGAAGCCTCACATTTAGTTAT
Source organism: Eurypyga helias (assembly GCF_000690775.1). Taxonomy (NCBI): domain Eukaryota; kingdom Metazoa; phylum Chordata; class Aves; order Eurypygiformes; family Eurypygidae; genus Eurypyga; species Eurypyga helias. Next base: position 24,990 of record NW_010255773.1, on the reverse strand, counting down.
CTCAAAGTTACTGCAAAGTTCTTTTTCTTTAAGATATTCTCTCAGAGAGGAAAGGAGATCATCTTCACCTTCAAGGTCAACATACTGGCATTGTTCAAAGGCTGAGTTTGCAAATTCTACTGGCCCTATTAAATGACAAAGATGGTCATAAATACTATCCCCAACTTCCAAGGAGGACGTTCTGCTATTTGTATCAGTGATATGGCTTTCAGTGGATTTATGCATTGAAGAGGTCTCAGTGTAACTTTGTAAGCTCGGAGGATGATGGGATGAACTGTCAGTGACAGGAACTGCACCTTTGGCTCGTTCAACAGCAAATGGTTCCAGGATGTCAGAGGTGCTGCTGCTTCGTGGCAGTGGCTGTTCCTCATGTAATGCACCAAAAACTTCACTTGGAGCATCCTCACTCTGTGAAAAATGTCTGACTCGAGGCGGACGTGGAAGAATTTGAGTATCGTCAATGTCTGTAGGAAAAAAGCGTATGTAACATGCACTGAAATTTACATACAGCATTTATTTACTACTACATCCCAATTATGTAACTTTAAAAGCCAGGAAAGTCCAGAGCCTTGTTTTCTTACACACAAAAAAAATATTTTTCCTAGTACTAGAGTGTTAAAAGCACACGCACATAATATCCACTTAGAGAATGTAATATAAATGAGTTAGACCATCAGAACAGTTTTAAATATTAACATGCATGGGAACAAACAATGAGACCATGGAACATTTGGAAATAGTTAAAGCTAGGGCTGTGCCAATAAATTCAATAATTAAACCAATATTATTCTAGCTAGTTTGTTCAGGAAATGGTTATCTGGAATACAAATTAGCTTAACAGTACTAGCCTTCATGGAATTTATACCTTCAGAAAAACGCTTAATTCCAAAGAGAACAAGTAAGTTTTCTGGAAAATTAGAGTTTTCTATTGAAGTGGCAAACGGTTACTTTTTTCACAACTTGTGTGAAAATAAAATAAATTACTGAAATATCAGAAAGAATACTACCATACAATTATGAATATAATGGCATATGTAATATACTGTATACCTAAAGATTAAAGCTTTTAAATGACAGGGAAGACCTGGCCCTATACGGAAAAGATGACTATACATAATGCATAATTTAAAGATATAGCCCCTTTTCCCTAGAAGGATGTTTTGTCTTTCATCTTCAAAATACTAAATGGAGGCTGACCTTCCCCTCTTCTTCTAGTTTTACTCAAGCAAATGTGACATTTATTAGAATTACCAAATTAAGGACTTTGCTACTGAACAACAACATGCAGCCTCACAACAGTTAACCTAAGAGTAAAACCACTTTTGTTCATGAAAAGATCAGAACATTTGTTATGACCATTTCAATCAGTGATTCCTTCTCTCTGTTGAGATAGGTTGCTAATATGTTAACATAACAAATCAGTTAACTGTAATAAAAGCTGCAGTTCAGCTAGGAATTGTATGGAAGTATCTTCAGTGCACTTCACATGATCCACCAAAAGAACCTTTATACTCCTCTTTAGATTTCCTGATATGTTACAGGAACACTAGATACTACCAAATCACCGGTGTAGGCAAGACTAAGCATCTCTTACAAAAAATTCAACTAATTGCAGGAATTCAAGTTATCCCTTGAAGTTTTTCTACGGGATAGGCATTTGCTAGGTAAAACCAGCTTTCTTAATTTTCTGTTGTTTTCTGATAGAATTCCTTATTCCCCAGATTTAGTTTTTACTACCTACCACTTTAAAAGCATATCAATAAAGAGCTTAAATGAACACCATCAAGAGTTACTTGCCCCAGTAAACACACTTACCTTATTATTCTATCTAGAGTCTTTATATTCAGGACTGAAATGGTGAATTTACTTAAAATCAGCACAAAATTCAAGCCTCTCTCCCTCCCCTAAATATGATGTGTTACTGCCAAAATAAATACTTCAAATTATTACTTAATGGATCTCTATACCTATTTCAGTAATATTAAATAATGATAATCTGAAGTCACCTTAAAAACCTGTTTTAAAGTGCTCACACTTTCCTGAGAATGTCAGAGCTGGAGCTGAATTTTCTCGTATTTTCCTTCTGAGAAAAGCATACATACCGGAGGAATTATATATATATGTACTTAACAAAATTTATGTGTTGGAAGAAGATGAAAAATGGTATTTCCATGCTCAGTTTTTCAGAGAAGTTAAAATTTAAAAATTGAAGTTTGGCCTGATATAAAGGTTTACTGAACCGTAAAGAAGCCATTAGACACGAAAGAGAGAGGTCTATATTGGAAAAAGAGAGTAGGTATCCAAGCTATTTTAGAAAATAAACATGAACTAAAAATCATTGTATATGGCACAATTTACTATCCCTTTCCTCTCTCTTCAGCTTTGATAGCAACAAATTTCTCATCACTGTTCTTGTTCACCTTATTACTAACTATATGAATTAACACCTCTGAAATGAATGGTGTCTCTCTCTAGTTGGAACTGTTATTTCAAACTATCTATTGCCTTAGGCAGAGATTAACACTGGTTATGCTTATATAGTCTCAAAGCTATTTCTTACAGATGCAAAGAAAGGACCATAAGATTCAGCCAAAAATATGTATTATAATGTTACATAGCAGATTAATATGTAATATGTATGTATATGTAATTATGATACACCGATCTCAAGCCCTCAATAGGCATCTTTCATACCTTTCATAAATTCAGGCTTATCTAAAGCAGCAGCCTGAGGACTGCATAGACTGCATGCATGTAGTGACTACGGTTTTCCAGGATGTTAAAAATTACTGGGTAGAGAACCCCAAATGCACACCAAGCAGCACCATACATCGAAATAAATTCACCTAGTTTTATTTCAATGTTGATCCAGTATTAATTTCAGGTGTTTACATATGCATAACTAGCACATACAGGTACACAAACATTTTCAAACAAACATGTAGTGCTTGTGTGAATAGAGGTTTTTTTTCTGTAGAACAATGGAAGAAATTAAGGAAATGAAAAATACACTGTTACTACAGTATCAGCATGGAAAATACAGATAATGTTTAAAAACACAAAGAGTTCCTTCACAACCAGGGCTCAGCCTTGCACACATGTAGTCAGTCAAACTGGGACACCATAAATTCCTGACGATATTCACTAACTACAATGCAATTATGCACCAGAAGGCTGTGTATATCACACACTGCATGTGCTTAGGAGAAACACTGGCCTGATTCCCAGTATGTTACCATGAGGAAGAGATTGAAATTCATAGCCAATCTCACCCAATCACAACTTTCTTTACATCAACCTTACCTCTCCTTCTTCTACTAGGCAGAAATAAAGGTTAGCTTTTCAGCATCAACTGGGAGTTAGATATGCTAAAATACAAACTCATGGAGACACACATTCTGGCAAGAGTGCATGAGTGCAAGTAGAAGATTCCCATATAACACTGGGACAGGATTACATTTCAAAGTTAAATTCAGAAAGTGGAGAAAAAAATAACTTTGCCTCTCAGACTTCATTTCTATTCCTTTATAAGAACAAATACATTCTGTGAGTTTCTGGGATTAAAGAATAATTACTGCCATATTGACATTACAATTATGATTTCTTTGTATTTCATCTTAATGATTACTTACTGATTAAGGAGCAAGGTTGTAAAGGCATAATTTATGTCTCCCATTCATGTTAATATTTCCTTTGATTCTTTTAGTCCCAATGGATAAGGAAAAATCTTCCACTTGCAATTCATTAGACTGCCATTTTGGCCCACTGCTTCCAGGAATTTTGCCTACCTCTCACCAATACTTTTTTCACAAGTGGTCTTGTACCTGAAATCAGGAATGAATTGTTATTTTGCTAGTTATTCTGTAAATGTGTAAGACTGGATTTCCAATGATTATAACAGGTTAAAAGAAGGTTCTTGTTAGAAATATTGCAGATTTGCAACAACTGTGCTATACTGAATCACTTTACTAACCAAACATCTTAAAGCATAAATCTCCACTTCTGCTTCCTGGATCTTATTTGAAAAGTTGCAAATATTCTGCACACAGAAATACAGCATAACTGAGAAACTACATGAAGGAATTACAATCTTGGGAAAAGCATCCTCTATGATGCTAGATGACTAGATGTCGATACTGAGTTATTGCAATAAATTTTGTTAACCTACTGACTGATCTTTAAGCAGAAACATTATGTCTCAGTAAATAACAAATTATCATGGGGTGTTTTGCCTTCCTCTTGAAAACTAATATACTGTATTATACATAAGATAAATGTTTTGGCATAAATGCTTTCTTTCAGATTACCTCTCAAGATTCACCAGTGTTCGGTAAGTCAATCTTTCAATTAGGAGTTTCACAGCTAAAAAGGAGCCAAATACTACTTCAGAAAACTTAATCTTAAGGTTTCCTATTCTTTTGGAATAATTTGAAATATCCTCTCCTTCAAGTTGTGTTGGATCTGAAAGTCAGTTTGGATAATAGGGATATTCATGTAATCATGAAATAAGAGGAAGGCCTGTCACAGCAAGCTAAACATCATTCAGTACCTAAAGCACACTTATGAGTGAAACAATTTGATTACATCCCAAATTACGTGCTGTGTATCTGGACACAGAAGGCTTTCAGAAAAGAATATATTTACTGAAAGAAGAATAGGCAAGGAAAATTATAAAGCTCCATGATAAAAAAAAAAAAGAAACCAATAAAAAATGCAGAAAATTAAAAGAGCAAAGTGCACTCTGATCCAGTGGACTGTTTTTTCTTTACTCTGCTATTTTCCCATCAACACTTCAACAGCTTGCTTTTCTTCACTAGAGCTTTTTAGTTTTCTGGCAATGTTCAAGACTATTGGTGTATTTGGTTTATGTGGCAAGATTTTGGTAGTAGAGGGCTACATGGGTGGCTTCTGTGAGAAGCTGCTTGAAGCCTCCCATATGTCTGATAGAGCGAATGCCAGCCAGCTCCACGATGGCCTTGCAGCTGGCTGAGTCAATTAGCAGCAGCCGTAATGCCTCTGAGAGAACATGTTTAAGAAAGGAAAGAAAATGGAAGAGAGGGGGTTTTGCAGCAGAGTGAGAGAGGAAGATGCAAGAGAGACACCAGCTCTGCAGACACCCATGTCAGTGCAGGAGGCTGAGGAGGTGTTCCAGGCCCCAGAGCACAGATTCCCTGGCAGCTTGTGGTGCAGACCATGGTGAGGCAGGCTGTGCCCCTGCAGCCATGGAGGGTCATGAGGGAGCAGAGACCCACCTGCAGCCTATGGAGGATCCCACACAAGGGCAGGGGATGCCCAAAGGAGGCTGTGACCCCGTGGGAAGCCTGCACTGGAGCAGGCTCTTGGCAGGACCTGTGGACCCATGAAGAGAGGAGTCCAGGCTGGAGCAGGTTTGCTGGCAGGACTTGTGACACCATGAGGGACCTACTCTGGAGCAGGCTACTCCTGAAGGACTGCACACTGGAGCAGTTCGTGAAGAACTACAGCCCGTGGAAAGGACTCATGTTGGAGAAGTTCATGGAGGACTGTCTGCTGTGGGTGGGACTCCACGTTGGTGCAGGGGGAAAGCGCAAGGGGTCCTCCCTCTCATCAGCAGAGACACCGTGTGATGAACTGACCACAACTCCCATTCCCTCTCCTCCTTTACTGCGCGGAGCTAGAAGGTACATAAAAGTGGGAGTGAATTCGAGCCTAGGAAGAAGGGAGGGGTGGGGGAAGGTGTTCCAAGATTTGGTTTTAGTTGTCTTTTACTCTAATTTGATTGGTGATAAATTAGAATTTTACCTAAGATGAGTCTGTTTTGCCCATGGCAGCAATTGCTTAATGATCTCTCCCTGTCCTTAGCTCAATTCACAAGCCTTTCATCATATTTTCTCTCCCCCGCCCAGCTGAGGAACTTTTGTGGGCACCTGGTCTCCAGCCAAGGTCAACCCACCACACCTGGGCACATCATGAAACTGTTTCAACAACCACCTGATAAAGAAGACACCAAAACTAGGAAGTGCCTAGGACTTTTTCTATGTTAGAAGCCAAGGTCTGTGAAATTATTTCACTTTTAAGAATTAAATTGGCCCTGCAGTTTTTGTATCAGATGAGTGTCAACAGAAAGGATAACAGTGAGAGAGCTATCAGGTTTGGGACACATCAGAAGAAAGATGCAAACCAGGACTTTTCAGAAACATGGATGATAAAATTGACTGCAAAAGCACTTTTGCCTTCTTTAGGAGAGAATAATTAAGTACCAGTGACTATGTGAGAAAATAATAGTTCCCTGTGAAAGCTCATTTCCTTCTGCAGGTGCTCTTCAGATATTCATTAAGAACAGGCCATTTCCAACATTGTTATAGCCAGTTAAGATCTATTTCCTAATAGATGTTCATGTATCATTCCTATAAAAAACACCATTTTCTAAGTTTTAGTAATTCCTATCTCATAAGAGATATCCTTAGCATTCATGTATTTATTGAATTATTACATATAATTAGTGGTTTATTATTCTTTGTGGTATCAAGATTTGCATTCAAATACTTTATAATTTTTTAATTATGAAAATCTAGTATCTCTAGAGTGGGTTCCTTGAACCAATCCTCCATTCATGTTTTCAGATAGAATACTAAGGCACCACATTTGTATTTCACAACAAGATGACATAATTTTGGACACACATAATAATAAAATTATGAAAATGCAGTTCTTCATACTTCTTGGGTAACAAAGGCAGGCAGGAGAGACAGAAAAGGAAAAAACCAAACCCATCTTCTATTAAAAAAATACTGCCATAAGTCCCTATATTTGTAAATAGTTTTGACTATATAAATAGTCCTTCCACTGTGCTTTCATTTTTTTTCTCCAGTCATTGAGACAAAGACATAACATGACTGTCTGCCTTACATGCTACTAATTTACACCTATGTAAAAGCTGGAGCACAGGAAAAAACCACCAGGTTATCTGTAAACTTTCATGAATGCATTTTTAAAATCTGTGCTAATTCTAATTGATGAACCTATTTGTTCAAAGAAAATTATCCAAAGAAAGCTACTGTCAAAATTCTAGCCAGCCACCCTGCTGGACCAAACAATGTCAAGGAAACCTACAACTCTGTAAAAAGTGCATCATTTGGAAAACACCACCAAAACACAGCACTTTAGACTTCCAAACTATCTTAGATTTTTTAATGTTTTTATGTGTTAATGAAAAACAGGCATACTGTAAAGCATATTATATGATACCATATACTTCAGACATTCTTTTTTCATGGGAGCTAAAGTATCATTATCATGGTTGTCCTCACATCATCTATGACACCGAAGTAAAAAATTCATGTAGAAAGATATAAATGGCAGGTCAAAGTAAAATTATGTTCTTCTTTTCCCTCCCTCACTCATCACTAAAAACCGTTTAGATTAGCTGTACTCTCTGGTAGACAGATGCTATATTCCTGCTTACTAATAAATTGAATAAGCAAGAAATTTCCCTGCTTTTCATTTTATGATATTAAACATTGGCACAGCACTAACTTCCAAGAGTTCCAGAATGAATTGCAAAACAGCATGGTATTTTACTTAACTCAAAACATTCATTCTTAATCTCTTCCCCTCTCCCCTCATCCCCCAAGTATTTCTATTTTGAAAAATTCAATGATTTAGCAGAATCTGAAAGCATAAGGTTTAAAAAAGTGATAAAGGGGGTGCAGAAATTAGCAGAGGTGGCACTACCTGAAAGCTCATCAGAAAGGGGAGTGAGAACAATATCAGGCAAGAAGGGTTTGGAAGTATGGATCAGAACAGGAGCACTTTTAGCACTGCGTATATAGGCTGATGGCAGAGCACATTCACCAATGGATCGGCTTCTCATAGCTTTAAAAAGGAAAAGAAAGAAGTGGGGAAGGAAAAAAGAAGAGTGACTATAATGAAAAGCTTGTGTCACAGAAAAAGCAGCAACAGAGAAAACAAAGATAAAAAGGAAGAAAATTCAAAAATTAAAACATTTCAGCACAGCAGATATTGGCAGAGCTGTAAGAAAGAAAAGTATCAGTGGACACATAAGACTTTTTGAATTTTTAACTTTTATGTAAAGCAGCAACAATGCCTTTATTATAATGATTACAGAGATTTTGCATTCAGAATCAAGAAACTAATTAACACTTCTTTTTTCCCATTGCATCAGGGGTTGAAAAATCAAAGTTCAAGTCATGCCACAAGCACTCAAACTCGAAATTTTTAACAGAAAAAAATCCTTACACTACATCTGCATTTTTATAGTTTCCTTTGGTGTACTCCTGAAAAAGTATCTCTAAATTTTGCACATACCCATGCTCTTGAATTCAAGATTCTCCAAATGAGATTCAAAAGCATAAGGAGAAAATGATCAATAATGTGTGGAGAAATTTGCAGTACAACTTGTTATAGCTCCACATTAAAAATGAAATGACTGAAGTGAAATGGTTTGACAACAAAAAACATTATATTGTTTCTTATCCATAGGGTCTGGCTTTTATCGATACTGGATAAATCTTGCTAAACTGATCCCAATGCACCTTTTCATATCTCATCTCCTGCCAACAGTCCTACAGAATGGAAAACATACATAAGAATTATGGTATCAAGATCAAGGTTTTATCTGCAGCTTTTCAAATAAATGAATCTTTATGCTATTTGCTTTCCTTTGTCAGAGTAAAACATAGCAGAAACTGATACTGCATTCAGTTTCAAAGTATACTTAAGTTCTGCAGAAAGCAACATTCATTGTTTCCAAAGCAGCTTCTTTTTCAAACTGTTGCAAATTGGAAAGTTGTTTTAAAATAGTTGCTGATAAATGTCTTTTAAGGAAACTTCAGTGCATTTTACATAAATATTGTCAGTACCATATTTACTCAGCCTTTGAACTTTCCTATATCTATTTTCAAAACAACATGGAATACAGACTTAGAATCTTAGTGCTCCTGATCTGTATGGGAATCAGAAGTACATGAATGGAGTGCAGTGAAACTTGAGCACATCAGATTCCTAACTCAAGTTAAAGTACTGTTCCTAACAGCAACATGCAGATAACTTGGGTGGGTCAATGTACAGAGCAGAAAACACATTTAACAAATTCAGCACAAGTTAAGCGGTTTCTTAACATCAGTTTGAAAAAACAATTTGAAACAATTCTCTATTAAACTTAGTTTATAAGACAGAAACCAATCCTAGAACCAAAAAAGGCAATTAAGGCTTTAACATCTCTTTGTTTAAGAGGTACAACAATAAAATACAGGATACAGTGATAGTTAGATGCATTACATTATCATTATGCACCTTAAAATGAATGTAGGCAAGAGAAAAAAAAACAAGTTACATAGTAAATCTTAAGGGTCTTTTACAACCTAAGTGATTCTATGATTCTAATTAACCCAAGCTTTTGAGATTATATATACTGTGTTCATTACAAATCCTAACATAAAGTGTCCCTTATAATTTGACTGGATCTTTTCCACCATATTATAATGATAGTAGCGAGAAGGGGGCAGAACAACCCATTTACAAACTGGAAGGCAGAAATTTTACAGAAACTTTTGAAGGAAAAAAATGCAGAGTATTATTATTGAAATTGAGATGCTGTAGTAAAAGGAAAATATGTCATTTATTATTTTAAATAAGATGTATCACATTCAATTAAGTAGTTAAGTAGAGGCAGACTTAATACCAGAATGTTAACTAGATATTTGACAGTTTATAACCTTCCATTGTTGTCTACAGACAAAAGCAGAACAATAGATTAGTTCATTCTTTCTGATCTGGTATATTTATAGGACTAGAATGTGCCACTTAAGCCATAAATTCTCTATCTAGCCCTATAGAAGATTTTTCAACCCATACGCATATCACAGAAAGGCCCTTTTCCAAAAATTACTTTACATAAGTTCAGGCTAAAAATGTACACACTGCATATCAGAAAAGCCGTGATTTTTATTTGAGTAACACACATACACACAAAGTTGGTGCAGCAATAAATGTGTGCTGGCATGAGGATAGCTCAAAAAATAGAGGTGCACAGATGTACACAAAACGTGTACAACATAAAACAGATGAAAAAAACTTCAGCTTTTTCTTACCATAAAATATTCAACATGCACATCTCCCCTACTCAGATATAAAAGAGTATTTTACTCACAATCAAAGGAAATACACTACATATCAGATATTATGTAACGTATCTGAGGTCTGACTCAATTCTAGATTTAGTTTGTGGAGCTAACATTAAACTGAAGGATAAGAAAATTTTACTTGTTGTGCCTATAAACTACTTTTTTTTATTATGTGACCCTGTGTTAATTGGCACAGATTAAGAAGCACTTGTCTTAGAAGACCTGAGTGACAATAACAGGCAACTGTTTGCAGACAGTTAAGACAAGTAACATATTCTTCATTAACATTTTAAAAAACAGAAGAGGTTGAGATTCTGGCTCTTACAACTCTTTTTGGGCTTTCGTCTTTTAAAACCATCCTACTAATGCTGTGATGCTTGTCCACAGCTGGTATTCTGTGGACAAGCATCTGGTATTCTATATGAATAGAGTTGAAATTTTAACTATTTACAGTAATATAAACTTGGTCTAATAATATCAAATACGTAAGATAATTGGAAGAAAGGAACAAAACCATGGAAGCTAAACTACAGTGAAGCTAAAATCAGGTTAGTTTGCTGCTAACCAGGTCAATATATTGCTTGATTAGGATAAATTTCAGTCCCTTTAGGGCTAACATCATGTAAACAGCCATCTTTCAAACAGAAGCAAAACAAACCCATTAATTGACCAAACAACACAAACAGAATATCTGAAATATTAACAATTTGCAAAAAAGAAATTTTAACATGAGCTTTACCATGTTAAGACAATTAAGATTTAAACAAAAAACACTACAACAGTTAATCACAGACTATCTACAGAGAAGCAGAAATTACATTTAAAGTGTCTGTGATCCATAAGGAAAACTTCAGTCAAACTAAGTGCTGTCAGCATAAGATACAGAAAAAGCTGTATAGCATTTGAATTCTTAAAAGAGAGGCAATTTTGGAGTAGTGACTTCATTTTCTCACATATCTGTCCTGCTTATAGAACAATTAACTCTTCTGCACCAACAAAAGCCTTACGAGAAAACAATTCTTAGAATTTTGAAGAATATTCAAATGAAAACTCTGACTAAAAATCTCTGACTTAAAGAAAATTAATTGCAAATATTTTTTGAAAGAGAAATAAAATCTTAATTTCTAAAAAGCTAACAAAATTACATATTCAACTCTCAACATGCATGCCTGGTTTCTAAGTGTCAGAATGTACCTGCTTCCACGAAGCACCAGTGAAGCAACAACACACAGTGACTGAAGTCACTACTACTATAAAGATAGTAAAAAAGCATGAGATATTCCTTAAAAGATTCTTCTTTTAAGTAAAAAAAGTAAAATTAACTTGATTTTCCTTCACATAAGGAATAGCACTGAGATCAAGATGAGACAATAGAATAAATAAATTTGTAGTCCAGTTCATGTTAAAATAGTATAAGCAAATCATATGAACATAACTGAATATTCTTTTAAGCAATCCACCTAAAGCCCTGTTCAGCATCACTCACTTCTAACACATCTGCAAGTAATGATATTGAAAAATAGACGACATCAGAAATGGAAAATTGCACACATATGTGCCAATCTTTCATTAATGAAAGATTCAAGGTATAGTAAAAGACAACACATTTTATAAACTATGCAGATATGATATATACATATTTCTCACACTTTTCTTCGCACAGTTGGAAAGCAGCCTATTTTGAGTACAGTTTATGAAAATATGCACTTCAAAAGCCTTCTATTGCCCACCTATCCATAAAACCGCTCAAACCATTCCAGTTTTTTTGTCTCTCATACACATACAATAGTATTGTTTTCCCAATCCAGCCTAAGCATGTGATCAAACTCTCGAAGAATACATAAACTGCATTACTTTCATTTGCAGTAACTGTAATTCTAGTAGCCACAAGTTATTCAGCAACCCTAAAGCACATAAGGCTGCATAATTTACAAATTTAACTAGCTGTTATAGATAGTATACCTTCATGGAAAGATGTTATGCTCTAATAACAGAAGTCAGTTATTAATTCCTTACCCTTTCTCAGATGTCACTTATATCATCTTTTACAGATACATACCAACTGTTTTCTGCCGCACTATGCTTCTTGCCTTTTCTGTTCCTGGGGAGCCAGTGGTTGTAGCACTGCGTTGTCTCATTGGTACTTGTCCAGGCTGATCACGGCTCCAGCCTCTAGAAAAGGACTTATCAATGGAAGATTTTGGGAATTCATGCCCAGCACCTGCAAAAACAGAATTGAAAATCTATTCACTACTATTCTGGTGTCAACAGACATTTATACTTAATGTTCTTTCCAAGAGTCTTGAAGTTGAAGAGAATAAACTATGTTCTCAAAGCAAGCATGATTTTAAAAGCTAAATGGCTCCTTACTGGTTTTAAAATACATAAACCCACTCAGCCAGCATTAACACTGAGAAAAACTCAAACGTTTTCAGAAACGTTGATGTTAAACTACTGTGATTTTCTTTTCTGACCAATCAAGTACAAAACCACGATAAAACTGGGTTTACAAAGGTTGTATCCTCACTAAAATGTGTAATGACACACATGAAACTTTTCGTTCACTGTTCCTATTACACACAGAAAATCATATATTACAGACCATTAATATTGTGGGTTTTTTTACAAAGAATTTAATAACATTTAAGGAACAGGAAAAAAAAGGTGACAGAATATTTTAACACCAAATGCAAAAGCAGAAAAATGGGATGACTGGATTAGAGAACAATGCTCTTTGGAAATTCATAAAAAATACTATACTAAGAAAAGATGGAACAAATTCAGATTTGACATTTACACTGAAGTAAATAAAACTCATACGAGAAACTATGAAAAACAATGGTATGTAAAAAAAGTTATCTGAAGAATATTTGCAATGTATTTCCCTATCCACACAGAACTCATATAATCCAAAATTATACTTGATAAACAATTACAATCATTAAAAGGGCATCTTCTTGGAAAGTGTGCCTTAGTACATGATGTTCATTATTATCAGCAAATGAACAGGGCCAAAGAAACTTGGCATAATTTGTATAATATTTATTACTTCCAAAGCTGAAGTTAACTCTGCAACTCACTATTGTTAACAATAGGGGCTTTCTCTGGAACTCTATTACTGGCTAACAAACTCTTCTCTCGTGGCTCTATATGGGTGCTATACGTGATTCAAAGTGGTTTTTAAACCTATTTTCAACTAACCATACACATTCTTGCCTCAGATCAGACTACTACCTTTTTTTTTTTTTTTTTTTTTTAACCGACAAACCCAAGCATATTGTAGGAAGTACCTTCCCTCAGGTTTGACTGGAGAACCACATCAATCAGAACACAAAGAGATTAAAATGTAGACTAAAAATTATACTTTTTTCTATCTTTATTACACACTAAATATAAACCTGCCTCTCAATATTAGATCTCAATAGCATTTTTTCAAGGAGAACAGTACCATTACCCGTGTTTTACAGAAGTGGACAAAGACAGAAGTGATTGATCATGGTCACATGCAGAAAGTCTCTGATCTGGGAAGAAAATCCAGGTTTTGCAAATCTCAATCCAGCACTCTGTCCAGGAGGGCAGACTTCCTATTCCTTACCAATTCCAGATCCGTACCATTACAAGCAAGTAGCCGCCTTTTCTTCCCACTTTATGTCCTACAGATTATTTCCTGCATTGTTTAGGAATCAGTTTAAAAACTGGTACCATTCATACAGATTACTGAAAGTATCCTTTCTCTTAAATAGTCCAACAAGGTCACTTTGACGAAACCTTTCTTCCCCATGGCTTAGTGATGGATTAGAGCCCAAATCAAACTATATTCATCTCACATTTCATCTTTAAACATAACTTGTTGGATTTCAGGATCGATATCCCAATTGTGCTTGCCATAGTCACTTGCAAGCTAGCTAACTAATTTTTACCAGCTGTGTAATCTTTGTTACTCTCAACAAGTTATGATTGGGACTGTTATGACTGGCAGCCCAGAAGGCCGACCGTATCCTGGGCTGTATCCAGAGAAGTGTGGCCAGCAGGTCTAGGGAGGTGATTCTGTCCCTGTACTCCGCTCTGGTGAGACCCCACCTGGAGTACTGCGTCCAGCTGTGGAACTCCCAATATCAGAAGGATATTGACCACTTGGAGCGAGTCCAGAGGAGGGCCACAAAGATGATCAGAGGGCTGGAGCACCTCTCCTATGACGAAAGGCTGAGAGAATTGGGGTTGTTCAGCCTGGAGAAGAGAAGGCTCTGAGGAGACCTCATTGCAGCCTTCCAGTACCTGAAGGGGGCCTACAAGGATGCTGGGAGAGGACTTTTTACAAGGGCCTGTAGTGACAGGACAAGGGGTAACGGGTACAAATTGAAAACAGGGAGGTTTAGATTAGATTTCCGCAAGAAATTTTTCACGGAGAGGGTGGTGAGGCACTGGAACAGGTTGCCCAGAGATGTTGTGGATGCCCCATCCCTGGATGTCTTCAAGGCCAGGCTGGATGTGGCTTTGAGCAACCTGGTCTAGTGCAAGGTGTCCCTGCCCATGGCAGGGGGGTTGGAACTAGATGATCTTTAAGGTTCCTTCCAACCCTAACCATCCTATGATTCTATGATTCAACTATTTAATTGTTTTGATAAAAGGAGAAAGACATAACCCACTACAGTGTAACATTTTAGCTTTAAATGAACAGACTTAAGAACAATACTTCATATATGCCTCATGATTTGCACAAGTGAATCTTTACATGGAGATTTTGGGGTGGTTATAAAAAGCAGCCTTATCTTAAAGAAACCGGGTTATTTCAGGTGATAGAGATGCCTCAGCTCAAATACCCCAGCTAAATTCAAATTATATGCATACAGTGTTGCCTTACCTTTGCCTTTGTGTTTTTTCTGCTTCTGCTCACTTAATTTATCCAACGGCAGGTCAGTGAGGTCCAGGCTATATAAGTTTCTAGCCAATACTTTAGTTAGTGTCTCCATTGTCAGTGACCACTCAGTGGCCAGCTCTTCCCAATATGTCAGTGATGACATTACAGACAGCAAGTCATCCCAAAGCTCTCGAGAGATGTACACATTTAGATTTGCTTTGATCCAAGCTACTATAAGAGTCTAAAAGAATAAAGTGAGAAAAGTCGGGTTCCAAACAAAAGATGTTAACATTCAAATGTTACTGCTTAAGAAGTTTCTAACTGCCACAGAAATTTCTCTGTATTACTGACACTCTTTTCCTCACCAATACACACAGACTTTTAATGGATTATCCAGTGTTATGTTAGCATGGGCTTCTGACTTGGATACAGAAAAAAACTGGTTTAACTCTAAAGATCTTTCAGTATCTTACAAGTTTTGACAAGGAGTTTTGTAATACTGTTCTCAATTAGTTCTCATCTCATTTGTATCTTGTGTATCCTTTTTTTTTTTCTACTAAAGAATCTAGAGACTTTACAGTTTCTATTTACAGAGAAGCTGCTACAACAGCACTCTGCAACTGTAAACTTTGAATGGATCTGATACTACTGTAAGGAATAAAAAAAATCGGTAGGTTAAGTATGGATGGCACAGAAATGCTGACTTGAGCTAATTTTGCAATGGAAGCAGGCTACAGCTGCACACATGGCCAGTTATCCCAACTCAGCTAAAGGATGGGAATTTTTAAATTTCAAAGTACCCCAAAAACCACTGTCAGTGTTATTAAATATAGGACAGAAAGTAACATAACAACAGCCACTCCTTTAACCCACACCATTCGCATTATCTGGGTAACATGGTCAATGATTTAAGATGACAAACCAGCCAACAGTGGTTGTTGCATTATCTCTTAGTTAAAATTAAACTGAATTAATTAATGTGAATTTTTGTTTAATTGCCTGGAAAAGGGGTCCTGCAAGTCTTCCAGCTAAAGTGGAGTTTTTTCGTCCTTGATATTGCAACAAAGTTTGGGGTGGTATTTTCAGTACAGATTCAGTCACCCTGAGTAGCACAAATAGCATCTGTTCCCTGCAAAACAACATTAAACTTGGAGTTACCATTGTTATACTTCTGTATATACAAGGATACTTTTAAAGATTATATACAAGGATACTTTTAAAGATAATAACCAAGCTCTACTTGCTCAAACACATTCCAAATAGGACACAGTGACTACAAACAGCCTATCTTAGTTCTTGCAAAAGAAATTACTCCAATTTCCTTTGCACACTTAAAAGCCAGGAACCCCTGTCGCCCTCTAACTTTTGCCACGTCATTCAAGTGCTATAACCTTCAATGGCCTGAAATTACAATCAAAGTTTTAGTTTTACTTCAAAACTGGGCTTTTGCTTTTTTGCTTCTTTGGGGATTTTTTTGTGGTTTTGTTGTTGCTGTATCAATGTCAGGCTTTGGCAATGCTACATTATCATTAACAACCTTCATCAATATTTTGTGTGGCACAATCTTTGCTATCACAGTCCATAGTCACTTCTTCACAGTGATGTGGAACTGGGGAAGAAAAGACAAATGTAGTGGTATGTTTTCTCTTGTTACTCCCAAATTTGGCAGTGGCTAGCCTTGAACTGACTCCTTATTTCCTCACAGGAGGAGACTAGCTTCACATAACATGTAATGACAGCTCTACATACCCAGAACTCAAGAAATACTAGTGACAAATTGAATGCAAGTCAAGTTAAAATGGAGTAAATCAGCCATTTGAAATCCCCTTGGTCCTACTTCCTTGCAGTGGAGAATAGCGGCAATACACTACCTCATTAGAGACAGCTATTTAAAGGAGAGGGGGGAAAAAAGAGAAATTAATTTGAAAGTGAAAG
Source organism: Eurypyga helias (assembly GCF_000690775.1). Lineage (NCBI taxonomy): Eukaryota > Metazoa > Chordata > Aves > Eurypygiformes > Eurypygidae > Eurypyga > Eurypyga helias. The sequence continues at coordinate 8,073 of NW_010255773.1, read as the reverse complement.
TGCCTTGCATCTGCTAGGCACTTTAAGCACTGGAAAGGAACAACACATTTATACAGTACACAGACTCTTGCACACAATCATAGATGAAGAGCAACCCACAACTGATTATAGTAGTTACTCATGCTTATCAGAGGATTTTTTGTTTACTTTCAAATAAGGCTCTGAAGCTTCATACATGTTTTCATATCTAGCACTCTGACGTATGAGCAAAACACCCTGGCAGTAAGTCAGCAGTAGCTCCTTAATACTAGTTTGTATATGTATCTGGCTTTAACAGAGGAAGTAATCTCTTCCCCTGTGTTGTCTGTGATGCTGAAGTCCATGTATTTACTGATTTAGAGAAACTAGTTCATACAGTCAGTACCACTCTACTGTATTTACTACCATGCAAATTTTCACATTTATTTTCTGAACAAATAATCTAAGAAAAAAGTATTAGAATTTTACCATGTCTTCTTGTCCATAGTCACTTGAACTACCATGTGGCGATAGATATTAAGAATGCGTTTACACATATCAGTGTGTTCATCCAGCAGAGCTTTAATTTCATTGGCAGGTTCAAGAAAAAATATATTTGAAGAATTTATTATAAAAACCTGTAAGTAGAAAAGAGTGGATGTTATGAGCTTGAAACACTTGGAGGTTTTCAGAAATTCAGATAACAGTAACCAGGAAAAGAAAATCTAGATTAACAGAAAAAGCTGTATATATACTCAAAAGTATATATTTCAACGTAAGGTAGCTTGATGTGATGCTACAGCAACAATAAGACTGATTTTTTTTCCCTTTTTGTTTCCTACAAAACATATTCTTGGCTACATCAGGAGGTGGCCAGCAGGTTGAGGGAGGTGATTCTGCCCCTCTACTCTGCTCTTGTGAGACCCCACCTGGAGTACTGTGTCCAGCTATGGAGCCCTAAACATCAAAAGGATATAGACCAGTTGGAATGAGTCCAGAGGAGGGCCACAGAGGTGATCAGAGAGCTGACGCACCTCTCCTATGGGGACAGGCTGAGAGAATTGGGCTTGTTCAGCCTGTAGAAGAGAAGGCTCTGGGGAGACCTCATTGCAGCCCTCCAGAAGCTGAAGGGGGCCCACAAGGAAGCTGGGAGGGGACTTTTTACAAGGGCCTGTAGTGACAGGACAAGGGCTAATGGGTTTAAATTGAAAGTGGGAAGGTTTAGATTAGATATCAAGAAGAAGTTCTTCGTGGAGAGGGTGGTGACATACTGGAACAGGTTGCCCAGAGAAGTTGTGGATGCCCCATCCCTGGCTGTCTTCAAGGCCAGGCTGGATGAGGCTTTGAGCAACCTGGTCTAGTGGAGGGTGTCCCTGTCCATGGCAGGGGGGTTGGAACTAGATGATCTTTAAGGTCCCTTCCAACCCAAACGATCCTATGATTCTATATTTGTATATTCTTGCTGTCACCGACAGATGGTACAACAAAGCATTCAATACGACTATTTTAACTGACAGACAAATATGTCCCAGCAAAGTAGTCCACTGCACAAAAGTTCCACCTCTAAGCCAGTAACTGACTAGTACAATACATGCTAAACTACTTGAAATAGTTCTGGCACACAGTGTGTGTTTCAGCATGACAAGACCTGTATTATGTTCTGGGAAACTAAAGCATTCATCCGTCTGTGATCAGTAAATCTTACCAGAAGTAGGAAACAGGATACCTTCTCCAAAGTGGTTGATTTCAGTGGATAGTGAAAATTAGGGCTTTCAGAATGAAAATTATGAAAACAAAATAGGCAAGGACTTTGCAGGTGTTACAGGAACTACTTAAGTGTTGTTATATTATTATGTACATTTAGGAAGCATTTGAATCACAATGAGCCCTAGACTTCCAATTAATTTTTATTGATCTTTTTTAATCCACATGTACAAGAAATCATTGGTTCTATAGTTGACATTTTCCTCTACAGACCACTTCAGATTGTTATAATTAAAAACTGTCAGTATGCAGCTTTACATTCACTAGCCTCAACTAATGAGCTATCCCAACTCTAAGTGCCTAGAAGTAAGTCTATGCAAGAATTAAATGCAAAGAAAAATCAAGACAGAAGTATTGGATTGTTGATTCACAGAAAGAGGACAAATATGGTTCCAGGTCAGGAAACTTTGCGAATTCAGACATAGGACTGGATTAGAATGATGTCTTGATGCTTTTCAGTCTAAAAAAAGTATGTGCTGGTCAAATGACTCTTCTAGGCATTCTCAGATGTACAAACCTTAGTAATACACTGCAAACAGATTAAAGATACTTCACTGATCCTTTTCTCAGAAACACTTCATAGTCTAAATAGTCATTGCATGTAAAGATTATGAAGCTTAAATTATTATAACATATTTGAATTCAAAAGTGGTTTCAGTTCCAAAGTTTATTTCTTTATGTAATAGTGTAGAGCACAATAGGAAACCCTATTCATGAAATCATTCAAGCTGTGGTATAAACAATGAGTTCTGATTAGCATGGTGACCCATGAAAGAAGTGTACACAGCGGGGCAGCAAATGCACATGTATTTTATTTTATTTAGAACCATTTTCTTCTAGATAAAAGAATATTATGGAGGCTAGAGTCATATACACACCTATATGTATGTACGTGCATGCGTATTACATGAAATACATATTACATGAAATGGACACATTCTATATAACACTAAAAGCATTTCAAAAGACCCTTAATAGCTTAAAAGAAAAAAGCTTCTGAGCATTCTCATAAACACTTAATTAGAATAATTTGACAATGTGGCACTCAAATGAGAGTTATGTTTTCTGTGATATGATGCAGCGCAGAATGCATGTCCTGATGTAAAGATAAAAAAATTTTTTCCTGTGTTATCAAAGACTTGTGTACACATTGTCCTACTTAAGGTCAATAAAAATGTAATGAACCACTGTCATTTTTCTAACCTGATTTATCATCACACTTTAAAAATCTAAAATAATTCTTTAAATTCAGAAATGCTTTGAAGGAGCATGGGTTTCCCTTGCACGAGTATTCCACTGTATTTCACTCTTTATGTACTGCTAACAAGAGCTTTATAATTAGGATGAAAATTAGGTATCAAGTCTATTTCATACCTGCAATACTGACTGCACTCCAGCTCGTACATTTTGCTCTTCAGTATCAATTTCAGACATCTTATGCAAAATGTCTTTGTAACAGCCATTTCTTGCCCAGTTTGAATTTCTAAGATGACTGAAGTTCATCCCTTTCTCCTGAAAAATATTTTTTTCTTAAAATCCCACAGATTGGTAGACAGGTATTTTGTTTGTATATTAAAGGAAAGAGGATATAATAGATATTAAAGAGGATATAATAGATATTAAATAGAAAACAACGGTAGGCAGATGTTTAAGATGCATCTTAAAGACACAACTATATTTTAAGAAGTTTGTAACAATTGTTTTAAAGTATCTGGATGAAATAACTACTATTTGCCACATCCTTTCATTTGTATATATTTTCTACACAGCTGAAGGTCGGCATACTGTATAATCCACATCTTGAGAATAATTCATAAAACTGTATGAAATTTTAAATTGAACCAACCTCATAAAAAATCTACAGATAATGGATCAAATTGGTAGCCCATTCATACACTGTTTAATTACCACTGATTCTCTCCAACACATGCTCTGACATCAAATTAAACCACATATAACCCATTGAGGAGGCCACTTCTCTGTCTACAAGCATATCCAAAAGATACACAAATATTAACCAACAATATTTTACCTCTTCTCTTTCTTTTGCTTTCTCTGATGAATTGTGGTCAACAACACTTCCATCACAATCTACAGTTGTGCACTGCATTATTTCTTCAGGTTCTTTCATAAATAAAGGCTTGTCTTCTTGCTGAATCCATTCCTGATACACCTTTACCACTTTCCTCATGGCAGCTGCTTCACATATCGGCAATAGAAATGCCTGTGATTAGAAAAAAAGACAAAAAAAGTTACAATACAAAAATCAGGTTGGGCTCTATAATGTACAGGTTCTAAGGGATAAGGGGGAAAAAACACACAGCCACTGTAGGATCTTAACAAATAAATTACTCCTGCACCTAAATGTTTGCTCACTTTCTTAACCTGTAAACTAAAAACATGAAAAAAATGTTTTAACAAGAAAACTTGTCAAGAAAGTATGTCAAAAACTTCACTGCCAAAGAGACAGAGATAAGAATCCATACAGGCATATCTACTAGACACATAGCCAGCTGAAATTAAGGTCCAAACACTCATCAGAAGTATGCAAAATGAATGAGCAGAAGTTTCTTACAACATCTCCCATTCAGAGGACTTGGAAGCATGGAGTTCTACCAGTTCTAAATGACTAACAAAATTTCAAGTGACATATATATTACTGGTAACCATGTATCTTATTTTTAGCTAAATAAGATCTTACAAAACAGTACTTTTAAAACAAATGACTCCCTGAAAAGACTTCAGAATTATTGTTTCAAAAAATCATGCATGTGAGTCAGTGTGACATCTGACTAGTGCCCTCTTCAGGAGGTTTTCTGCATCTGTGCTCATGGCAACCAGTCAAGAGATCAGAAACTTTTAAAATTAGCCAGGTCTTAACTATAAATACATTTACCGAAGACCATGATGCTCTAATTGTATTTAAAAATAAAGAATAGGTAAACTACACTAACACATAGTTTTCTGCTGTTTAAAGCAATTAGGTGTCATGCATTTCAATTGAAACCTAGTATATTTTTCTTTACTATTATTCAGAAAACTCTCTTCATCTTTTGACCTATAGCATGGGGCATAAAGAAAGTCTATCTTGTTCTATTCTCCCACACTGAACTCAAAATTATGTATTTTCACATTGTAAGTAAAGACTCCATATTCTGGCATATGTTCTCAGCTTAAATTTGCTTAATAATTCCGCTGAGAAACACTATTTTGAGTATGCTCAGCTAACATTTATGATTGCAGTAAAGTCAGCAGCAGAAGCTATTGCCTTCTGTAGCCATCTGTCCCACTCTTCTGATGAACATTATCAAGGTAAGGATATTCGATTGCTCCTAAAACAGCTCTTTGACAGCTGCAGGCTCCCACAGAAGGTTTATTTTAATATGATTGGTTGTGAGCACTAATAGCTACAGGGCTGATGTATGAAAAGATCAAACTAAGCAAATGCTCTTGAAAGAAAACCATGACATAATGATTGTTTACAATACAATAATCATGATTCTTGCATTCTAAAGGGGGTTCTTTACCTGTCGAAAAATCTCAGTTAGAAAATTAACGTTGCTTCTTTTAGAAAAAAATACTTTCCGGACAATTTCAATATCAGTTAAATGCTCTTCATCAATACTGCAGAGGCTGGAAGAACTTGGTTCTCTCTCTGTTAGAGTACTTGTATTAGAATGAGATTGTTCTGGCTCTGCATTTCTATCCTGCTTATCAGCACTGTCATTTTTGCTGTCCTCCCTTGAAGCCATGCTAGCAGCTGCTCTCTGAAACAAAAAAAAAAAAAAAAAAAAAAAAGAGTATTTCATAGCTCATTTTTAGTACAACAATTGAAAAGTAAAATTTAATTTATACAACAGCATAATTTAAAACAGTACAAAGAATTCAGGAAAAAACCCCCCAAAGACAGGATTCACTGCATATCAAGTGAATAATATATTTTTTTAATTAAAAAAAAAAAAAGGCAAGCAGAATTTGGGGGGGGAGGGGGGAAGCATAGCAAGACCTTCTAAAGGACTGCTGACATAACAATTTAAACAAAAATATGAAAACAGCATTTTTTTGTATATTTGGTTTTACCTGAATATTCTTTGGTACATTTTCACCTTCCATCCCAGGAATATGAGGTCCTGTGTGAGGTTTTGGCTCAAGCCAGAAAGACACCAACCATCGAATGACAATAACACGAGCCTTAATAAAAGGTTCCTTTGTACAATATGTTGCCTCATGGGTTTCAGCATCTTTCTTAATCATTACATAATTTGGCTTTGGTCTCGTTTGTGGTATATCTGTAAGGACACAAAACATCTAAAAACCATGTACAGAGAGAAAGCTCTATATAAGAAAGAAATATTAAGACCATAACCAATATATGTGAACTTTCAGAGGTGCTGTTTTTTCATATTCACTGCTGCACAACTCATCCCAAGATGTGCCAAAATGGGCATAATAGAAAATTTCAAGACTAGACTACAAGACATCAAAAGGCTGTAATTTTCTCCCGGGGAGAGACACTACTGTTGGTCCAACAGACTTGTTTCTCCTATGGAATTTTTTTTTTTTTTTTAATCTGACAGCAATTTCTGTAGTTTTACATCCTTGCTTGCATCTTTTTTCTAAACAAGTAAACACACTTGTTTTCATTGTTTTCAATTTTCTTTTAAGCTACTGTGATACTCAGTATTTAAAGCTAAACTTCAACAAACCCACTACTTCACACTTTCACTGAACACTACGAAGGAATTCTAAGCAGCAAAGTAACTAACTAGACTAGAATATGACCTAATCAAGAAAACTGTTTTCGTATAGAATTAAGAATAGTGTCAAATTCCTTAATCATTACAAAGTATTTAAGTTACTAAGCCACATTAATGTAATTCATACCATTTTACAACCTTTTAAGAGTCCTATATGTCACTTATTTCCTACTACCAAATCTACTGATAAAAAGCAGATGCAGTTAAGATGCAAGGGATCACCACATCTCCTAAAGTATCCCTAGAAAAAGCTCTCTGTTGGCCTGCAGCAATCCACAATAAAAATATATAATTAGTGATAAGGGTCATCAGTTCTTTACTGATACAGATCCCAAGATCTAATCACAGCTACAATGGGAGCTTTAATTCCAAATTGCGTTCTACCAGGAGCTGCAATAAATGTAGCCTCTCCTGAGCCTGCAATAGGTGAAAGATGTATACAAGAGAGAAATCCTGATCCAAAGCCATGTATTTCACAGCTTCATGTAATGCCACATCTACACTAGCTGATTTTGCTGGACTTTGCTGCTGACTTAGCTGAAAGATGATTTCTGTGGCAATAGCTTCTGTACTAGCTTGCAGGGAATGTAAGGAATGATGCCATCTTTCACCCCCATCCAATTAGGCAGGAACTGCGGTTATTTGGGGTCTATAACCTATAACCTGCGGTTATTTGGGGTCTACACCCCATGCTCTACACTATGGTTTGGAACTGCTTTAGCTCTTCTGGTTCTCTACTGTGCTAGTGACAAAGAGGTTGAGTGTATTATCGGTATTCCTGAATCTGCTTCAGAAAAAAATAAGTCTTTAACCACTCAACATGGACAGAACTGACACGTGCAGTAGGGGGACAGGGGTACACGGATGGACAGATTAAATTGTGTATAATGCACATTTCTGCAAGGACAAGTATCAGTAGCCCAGTTCAACTCCAGACATAGATCAGCCAACTTAACACTGCAAAATGTCATTTCTGGGTTTCACAACCCAAGATAGGGTGCAGAACAGTTCTGCAATACCAATCATCATCTGAAGCAGCTACAAAACTTTCAGGTGCATTTCTCTGGGAGCGGTGTCCCAACTTTAGTTCTAGAAGGGCAAGTATTTGCTCAGATACCAGAAGTAGATGAAAATTGTCTGAGGACTGATTATGACGTGATGTCAGAACACAGGCTGCTGCTGGTGTTTCAGTATCACAATTTTCATCAGGTGAATGCACACACACACAAAATATACCACAAAAACAAACCAACAAACCCCCACAAAACAAAAAGGAGGAGGCATGGAAAATTATGGTCCTATCCAGATATGGAGAGTGATAGATTGGACAGAGATGGTATTTTCAGCACTGCCATAACTCTTCTATAGCTTGCAGTACATGACTGAGATGGTTCCATGGTTCTACAGGTCAGAAGGCAGTTCAAAGATACTAATGATGGGAGTCAATGCAATGTAGTCATGCTAAAGAATATAATGTTGCTCCCCGACTATATCTTCCTAATGCTAAGGTCAAGAATTCTTTTAAGGGATCCAGCATAACTTCTGCCAGGAGGCAGACAACTGAATAGCAGCAAAGAATCATAGAATCATAGAA
>NW_010255772.1:0-2493 GCF_000690775.1 Eurypyga helias | reverse complement strand
ATGGGGGATGGGGGATGGGGCACGTGATACGGGGATGGGGCACGTGATACGGTGATGGGGCACGGGATACGGGAGCGACACGGGGACACGGCGGGACACGGGGACACGGGCAGACACAGAACACGGGACACAGGATATGGGGACACACAGGCAGGGGAACAAGGGGGCACAGGGATGCAGGGAGACATGGCGACGTGGGTGGATACGGGACATGGGATGCAGGACATGCGGAATGGAGAGACATGGGGACAGGAGGCATGGGACACACACACACATACAGACATAGAATCATAGAATCACAGAACGGTTTGGGTTGGAAGGGACCTTAAAGACCATCCAGTTCCAACGCCCCTGCCATGGGCAGGGACACCTTCCACTAGACCAGGTTGCTCCAAGCCTCATCCAGCCTGGCCTTGAGCACTTCCAGGGATGGGGCATCCACAGCTTCTCTGGGCAACCTGTCCCAGTGCCTCACCACCCTCTCTGTGAAGAATTTCTTCCTGATACCTAATCTAAACCTCCCTGTTTTCAATTTGTACCCGTTACCCCTTGTCCTGTCACTACAGGCTCTTGTAAAAAGTCCTCTCCCAGCACCCTTGCAGGCCCCTTCAGATACTGGAAAGCTGCAAGGAGGTCTCCTCGGAGCCTCCTCTTCTCCAGGCTGAACAAGCCCAGTTCTCGCAGCCTTTCGTCATAGGAGAGGTGCTCCAGCCCTCTGATCATCTTCGTGGCCTCCTCTGGACTCGCTCCAAGTGGTCAATATCCTTCTGATATTGGGGGCTCCACAGCTGGACGCAGCACTCCAGGTGGGGTCTCACCAGAGCAGAGTACAGGGGCAGAATCCCCTCCCTCACCCTGCTGCCCACGCTGCTCTGGATACAGCCCAGGATACGGTTGGCCTTCCGGGCTACCAGACATGAGGTCTTGCACACATGCACATACACGCATGCACACCTGGACACACGTGTGCACACACCACTGACATGAGGTCGCTCGGGCCCGGCTTCCCCACCAGTGTGGGGGTTCCAGGGGGAGTCCTGCAAGCCTCTGGGGTGGGGAGAGGTGCTGCTGGAAGGACGTGGGGGGAGGCAGCCCCCCCTGCACAGCTGGACCCTGCCCAAGGAGCAGCAGCTCCGGAGGGTCCCTGAGCCCCCTGCGAGGCATCTGCTGTGCAGAGGCATCTGCGGAGGGTTGGCCGAAGCGACACGGGGGTGCGATGCCAAAGGGACAACCCTCCTGGAGGTCTCTTGGGGTGCGCATCACTCCCGCTCCGGCAGTGCCTGCTCCCAGAAGTTCCCAGTTAGGTGCTGTCTCCTGGCTTCTCCTTGCCACACATGCCAGACTGGATCCGGTTCCTCAGCTGGGCAGCAAAACCTCCGGAGGGGTGCAGACACTGTCCCCAGGCTCACGTCTGGAGTGCATCTGCCCCATGGCGGGGTTTTGCTGCCTTTAATGCTGCCATCTTTTTACAGGCACCGCATTATCACAGCCTGGCTATAAAACTGGGGAGGACAGTAGCACCAGTCCTGAGGGCAGCTGCTCCCACAGGCGTGTCTAATTTTAGGAGCTTTGTGAGGGTGTGGAGGATCCTTTCTGAGCGTCCCTGTTGCTGGATCCAGCCCATGGCACAGAAATGTGCTCTGACTTCCCGGTGCTGGACACTTGGGACCAACAGGGACACTTGGGACACTTGGGACCAGCAGGTGCAGGTCTGGTTAAATGTGCATCTCTCCCGCGGAAGCTGGTGTGAGTGGTGATGCATCTCTGTGGCTTTTCTGGGATGAGGGATGCAAGTCGTTCTGAAGCCGTCTGGGCCCGGTTCAGGGCAGCCGGCTCGGGGTGGCCCTGCTGGGCCGGGGGTTGGACCAGATGACTTCCCGAGGTGCCTCAACCTCAGCCCGTCTGTGACTCTGTGATGTCCCTCAGAAGAACATGGAGCCTTTCCAACACCCAACATCAATTTGGGTACAAATTGAAATCAGGGAGGTTTAGAGTAGATATCAGGAAGAAATTCTTCCCGGAGAGGGTGGTGAGGCACTGGGACATGTTGCCCAGAGAAGCTGTGGATGCCCCATCCCTGGAAGTGTCCAAGGCCAGGCTGGATGAGGCTTGGAGCAACCTGGTCTAGTGGAAGGTGTCCCTGCCCATGGCAGGGGGGTTGGAACTGGATGGGCTTTAAGGTCCCTTCCAACCCAAACCATTCTGTGATTGTATGATTCATTCTATGATTCTATCCCACCCCGGGGGTGAGAAGAGGGGATGGGGTGACAGGGGGCAGTGAGGGACGGTGGCAGGGGCTGTGGCACGATGATGGGGTGACGGTGTAACCAGGGCTGGGACAGGCGAGGTGACGAGGGTGTGCCGAAGCCACGGCGGGGGCACAAGGAGGTTGGGTGGGTGACGGTGTGACGCGGGTTTGGGCGCCGGGGCCGTGGCGGGTGACACGAGGCGGGGTGGCGGGGCCCTGACGGGTTAGTGACGGTGTCGATGCGG
>NW_010255771.1:0-25957 GCF_000690775.1 Eurypyga helias | reverse complement strand
TCAATGCCGTCATCCATGTCACTATTCTCAGGTAACAGTCATTATCGTCTGTATAACTCAAGCATGTACAGGCTGCATTCACAACTGGGGCATATTTGCACAACAAATATGTTTATTTAATAAATATGGAAATTAAAACACAACAGTTGGTATTTACTACACATTTCTTACATGAGCTCCCATAGTTCATTTTTATAAGATACTTGATTAAAGCTTGATTCTGTTTCTCCTTAGATTATTTACGCAAAGAATTTTAACTCTTCAGGAAGCAGTGCAACATAGAGTGGAGAACCTGCTTCTTCCGTACAGTTTTTCCATACCCATCTTTTAAACTGTGTCACCATGCTCTCTTTTAAAAGCCAATTCAGCTTGCTTAAGAGTTGGAGCCTGGCACTACGTTAGAAAAACCATGACCATCCACCTGGTTCCATTTTAAAACGAGCATTCCTGACAGCTTCAGAAGTGATATACACGAATGCTGTTTGGGGTTGAACCCTGCTGCACCCCCGGCTAACCTATGGGACAAAACTTATTAATACTTAAATATCAGCATTAAGACTATCATGCATTTTACACAGGATGCTTTGGTTCCAACATGATTTCTTCATTGAGTCATTGGCCAGCAAGGCACTTGCCTCCTACTTATCTAAATTATTCATGAGGCATTCCCCTGTAGAAATCATCAACTTAACTGGAAGAATCATTCACCAGAACACTCCTGTCGTATTTTATTTTTTCCCCTTTATTAAGTTCCAATGTTAACCAAAAGCACTGCATTTTTTTTTCCCCAAGAATTGTGTATGAAGCATTTATTCATGAATATCCATTACCTGCCACGTATCAGGAACAGCATCTTGGACTAAGAGGTGGGAAATACATTGTACAGATGACAAAGTTACTAAAAACCTGTGAATAAATAGAAATAGGTAGATGTGAATAATATTTTTACATAAATAACTACCTGCCAAACATCTACCTCTAGGATCTAGTAATTTTCTCAAAATAAAGGAACTAGTGTGACTGTGACTTCAGATGAACTTATAAAGGGGATGAAAATCAGCCGTTGGCATTGAATAGCCACAATTCACACAATTATGCAGGAGGCTGATGTTTCATTATAAAAGCTGGAGACATACAAAGTGCTATCATACTACAACTAGGTTTCCATCTCCTGTAGTTGCTTCACGAATTTTGAAGGCAGAATATATTCAGTATTTTATGGGCAGAACATCAAAGCTATCTGTGAAACTTACATTCAATCCAAATCACGAAAATTTAATCCAAAGCTTCACATAGGCAAAGTTCATACTTCTGCAAAGGGCAACACAGGACCTTTTTTTAGAATTTCAACAGAATATAAAGATGAAGACTGAGTTAGTTCTCTGGAAGGCTATAGCATTCACATTACTTTTTTTTGTGACTTGAAAGTGCTATGAAGCAAGAGCAGATGCACATTGCAAAATCTAAACTCTCTGATTCTCTAACTCTCTAACTCTCCCCATACCCAACCCAATTCCTTCAATTCCTGTGCTTGAATTTCAGAGACACCTCAAAAAAAACCACAATCAAAAGGAGAAACAGCCAATTCCTCATCCCCAAACTTTGGTATCACTTTGAATGACGTATCTTTTTCTCATATGCACACTGTGACAACAGTACTTCAGGCCAGTTTATGTCTGAAGTAAACAATGCTGCCAGGTAAGCAAATGCTTCTTTTGTTTTGATTTTTAAATATGCTTAACATCTGCTTGCTGTAAAGCCCTTAAAAACTTAAAAGAGGACATACCCTAAAGAAAAGACTGCATCCATCAACAGATTCACTTTTACAAGGGTAATAAATACAGTGTTACAACAATTTTGAGCTATACAGTAGTCATGCCCCTTTCCCCCTGTCTTTGATGTGAGACATGCCTCTAGAGAGAGAGAGAGGAACTGCTCTTCTATTCCCCTGATCAGAAGGGCTGTGATTTCCCTTGCATCTCATGAAGGGCACGTAAGTGGGGACCTCCCATTACCTGTTCCTAGGCAAGGTGTAAAATCTGGCCCTTAAAAGTTCGCTTTCATATCTGGTCCTTCATCATTGGCCAAATATTGACTTTTTATTTTTCCATTTCAAATAAACCCCTAGTGAACGGTAACTGCAACAAAAATGTATGTACGCACCGTGTTCTCCTTCCTCCTATCAAAAGCACACGACGCCCCAACAGTGCCAGAATGGCTCTGCAAAACATGACCCGCGACTCCACAGTGACAACGGGGTCAAAAAGGAAACGGGACTGCTGTCTGAACAGAGCAGCAGGGATGATTTAGTTTTGCAGGCGGAGGTGGAAGTTCAGCCTGCGCGGCTGAAGAATGCGAAACTCTCCCTGATCACAGGCAGACCAGCAGCACGATCCCCAGAGGGGAGAACTGCTGTCTGTCTCGGGGGAGACAGGTGATCAAAGCCAAGCGGAACAAGAATCTCACGACGGTTTCAAGATCAACCAAAGTACGCGTTTTGTCTACTACAAATGCCTGCTCGAAGAGAAAGAAAACGTCTCTGAGTAAGGCAAGGGTCACAAACTCTAATTTTTCCTTCTTTTTTTTTTGGCTAATACCTGACTACCAGCACTTTCCATCCATTATTGACACAATCCAGAATGAAACAGGCTGACCAGTAAGATTCCAGTTTTGCATAACTTTATTACACTCAAATGGAGAAAACCCATAGATACTACACCATAGACTCAGTGAAAAGAAAGTGCACATAACCTTTCTAGGGAAAATTATATAAACAATCTTTTTTTCTAAACTTAGTATTCCTCACCACACTGATTCCACATCTCCAGCACATGCAGCACTGACAAGACATCCCATCTAATCCCTGAAAAGAACAGGGAACTTGATTTTGTGTGGAGTTAAAATCCCTCAGAGGACTACTTCAAGTATAATAAAGTAGTCTAAGTTGATAAATTAATATACTACAGCATCACTTTTTCCTCATTACCTTCTGCTAGTAATTACAGAAAAGATTCAAATGTAATGTAAATGACCTCAATTCTGCAAATGCTTAATCACAACCAGTATATGACTCATTTCTGAAAACATCCTTTAAAAAAATCTATTAAAAAGAGCATATAAAAAAAGAAACCACTAGAAATTAGCTTTTACTTTTAGGTACAAATCTGCTAATTATATATGACCCTTTCAGCAACAAAAGAATCATAGAATCATAGAAGGGTTGGGGTTGGAAGGGACCTTATAGATCATCTAGATGCAACCTCCCTGCCATGGGGGGAAATAAGGAACTATAACCACTGACTTTTTTTTCACAGAAATATAATTTTATCCTTAAAACCTATTAAAAATAAGGTGGTAAGTTATAATATTCACTTATGTATTTTGTAAACACATGATCTCTATTTACATGCACGTGTATATGCACGTGGTTTATATACAATTAATTTGCCAAATATTTTAAGTTCAGCTACAAAAGCTAAAATACATCACCTGTCTTTACAGACGCAGCAGGCCACAGCATTGCACATGGTCTGTTACAGCTACTGAGGTTTTTAATTATTACTTTCATGGGCAGAGAGAACAGTTCAAAGCTACTTCCAACTGAGCAGCTGCCGCCTCTTGCGTCCACGACAGTCCGCATGGTCCCACCAGATCAAGTGGCGTATAGATCAACTGAAGGCGTAACTGTGCTGCAAGCACTGTCGCCCCACAGGCACAGCAATTTTCCTGTGGCTTAGTGATAAAAGCACCTTCTCACATAGAAAACGAGTTAGCATCTTTTGCAAAATATAAAGGGATCTAAAGAAATACTTAGTGAAACTTGGATCAGTAAAACAAAGCAGCTGCCCTAGGATATGCTCCACAGACACGTCAAGATGTTAGAGGAAAAGCCGCGTCTCTTCACGAGCTGACTGGATGGTGTTAGAAAGGCACAAAAAAAGACTAGGCTTACCCCTTTGTGACACCAGCACATACAAACAAATTCAGTTCAGTAGAGACGCCGTGGCAAATGATCACACTAAATTAGATCTTTTATTGCTTCGAAGCAGAAACAAATACATAATTTATGTGCACTCATGTATGTAGGCATAATAAAGACAAACCTCAGGAGAAAAGCATGAACCACTATCCCTTTTAAAAAGTTCAGTTTTTAATTAAATTTCAAAACAAGCAGGGAAGTTGTAGAAAATACAGCATAAGCAATTTTTTATCTAATGTAACAGTTGAGAAGAAAACCCTTGATCTTAAAATAATTTTTGTCCCTTTTGAAGTCAGTTGAATAGTTCTCCTTTTATTTAAAGGATAACTAAAAGAAGAGTAGTATCTTGGTAGTTTGGTAACATAGTCTTCCAGCTGGAATTATGGTGGGGTTATGAGAGGCAACGAAAGTCAAATCTTAAAGAAAAATAAACTTATGTTTGTCCTGAGCATCTCTTCCCTTTTAATTTGAAAGCTTTTTCAACAAAGGGTGAGTGGAGGCTTGTGTTCTTATTTTGGAGGATTTCCAGCTTTGCCTTTTAACTTAATCTCTGTTTTACAGATTATGAAAGTGAAGAGACTTAACGCCCAACTTTGTGAAATCTGTACATGTGTTCACGTGTTCAAAAACCTGCTATCCATGACACCAGCTCCCCAGCACGTGACACAGTGGCACACAGAAGGCAGATTTCATTTTGGTAGCAGTATTTGGAAGTACAAAGTGGACAAGGACAAAGGACCAAACATTAGAAGCAAACACATTCATTTTTTTTAATCAATATCTTGTTAGACTGGTGGGTTTGACTCATTAATCTTTCGGGAAGTGAAAAATGAAACAGACTGACCATCACAGCAAAAAATAAAATTGCAAATTAAACTCCTTCTAATGAAATTGGTTGCAAAGAGTGCTACTTCGTCACACACAACTTTTGTCAAGAGTTTGGACTTTGGAGTACCCATTTCCTTGAGGTAATGTATTTAGAGGTGAATTCTGAATCCAAAAGACCTGAAAACAAACTTTCTAAACTCCCTCCTCTTATACTGTGTATATTTTTAAACCAGGCAAGTTCCACCTAAAAAAAACCCGAAAGTATTGTAGTTTGTGTTTAATAGCTTTGAACAAATCTGAAATTGAACTTCATATGACTGCCGTGTTGCATCTAAATGATCACTGCATTATAGCCGAGATGGGACATACAAAAACCTCACAATATAAAATGCCTGGAGGTTTGCAATGAATTGGTTTTCCATTCTTCAGCAACTGCTGCATAGTGATTGATCTAGCACTGTAAAACACAGGAAATTAGCAATTAAAGGCTTCCATGCATCCAGTATTAGATCCTACAAATCCTGTTAACCACAGGAGCAAAATTAGAACAAGAGGAATCAACAAAACTAAAAAGTCCTTATTGTAAGCTGTATGGAATTTGTCCTTTGCTGAAAAACATAAAAACTCTACACAGACTGCACGCATCAGTGTATTTAATGTAGGATTATAACTCAATTAAGACAACTACTTCTCTGATCCTGTAATTCTAAGGCATTTTGCAGATGCCTGTGAATCCCCGATGTAATACTAATTTCTTTCTGTACTTCCTAATATAAACTCACGTTTTAGGAAAAGACACATTTATCCTTCTGTCTAGGAAAATAATCTTCACAATGTACGTCGAAAGATACACTACTGTTCGAGGTGAATCTAAAATAAGGTAAACTAAATTAACATATACAACATCAAATGTGAACATCGTCCATGTATGTAAATATGGCATTAAAAGTAAAGCCTAACTGATACCCTTGTTTCCTTAAGGAATGCTTGGACCATGTCCCAGAACACAGGGGAAACAGATTCCCACGCCAAGCCCAGAACCGGAGGCAGCATCACCCACAAGGCTGCGCACGCAAGTTGCACAAGGCTGACACTTCAGACTCCAAGACAGCCTGCAGATCGCTGTGCCCGGCTTCACTACAGGAATAAACATGCCCTTTCTCTGTTCCAACATGAACAAAAGTGCATCTACACTATCATTAATCACATGAGACTGTTTTGCTTCAGATTTGTCAAAACTAATTCAGGTTTGCTGAATTTTGCGACAGACACAGGATTTATCTAGACCGGGCAAAGAGAAAAAGGTTATATAAACTTTGCTAGCACAGCCAGACAAATTAAATTGTTAATCCATGCCTAAACAAAAGGTCACTATTAGCTCAGGGTTAACAAAAACTTCTTAGCTAATCTCTGACCTAATTTTGACCTCTCTTGTTAATTGCAGAAATGCTTTCAGTTAATATATTGGTTAGCTGTGTTTACACCCCCACTCCTGTAGTTTCTTGCCTTGCAGCTCATAAATTAAAGACAAAATATCTTTTTCTAAGACTAATTAGTACCCAATTAGCTTCATGTTGTTACCTAGAGTGGAACTGACAGTAAAGACAAACATTAAGCATTTTAATCTTAATGAAGGAGGCAGTTATGAACATGAAGAAAGGAACATCAAAACCTTTATTTCACTTTTTTTCTCCAGATCATAAAATATTACTTCACAAAGCTTGTAAAAATACCCAGTTCTTCTGCTTCTAGCGATTCCCATTAGAAAGAGGACAGTTACATCACTGTCAGAAGAGAAGAACTAATTAAAAAACCCACGTAAATCTAATGGATCTGCCATCATGTTAGTAAGTTGTACCCAGACATAATCGTTTGTCAT
This sequence comes from Eurypyga helias, assembly GCF_000690775.1. NCBI lineage: Eukaryota > Metazoa > Chordata > Aves > Eurypygiformes > Eurypygidae > Eurypyga > Eurypyga helias. Next base: position 19,271 of record NW_010255771.1, on the reverse strand, counting down.
TGCACCATACTTCTTACAGGACTGTTTACACCGGGCTTGTTTAGTTCCTTCACTATCATAACCACTGTATGTTAGGGAATGACACATCCATAGCCATAAAACAGTAGAAAAGTAGTTTCGCTAAAGTAGAAGTGAAGGACCTGAGTTATACGAGTTATAATTCAAAAATGCATTTTTCTACATTCTTTTTTTTTTTTTTTTAAGTCAGAAGTGTTCAGGTTCTGGTCAAAACCTACCTGGTTTTAATTTAAAAATGAAGTCTGAGAGAGAAGCCAAACCCGACTGCATTGTAAAACGTATATAAATTTACAAAAAGGAATTTTATTAATGTAAGAAATAAAAATCTCCAAGTTAAAAACAACTATAGAAATAGCATGCCCCATGTTCATCTGAACTAAGTAATACAAGGAAGTACAGTTTGAAACCCGCCGAAATTAGATGGTGAAGTTAAAACACTCAGCAGAAATTCAATATACTTCTAAATGCTGAAGCCTTACCGTTCCATTACATCCATGTTCCTTGTCTTTTCGTACTGACAAAAGCTTCTCCAGAGTAAATTTATCCAGTCATATTGAGGATCATACTTGTCACCCAAGAAATAACATAACTATAAATTATGTTCAGAGTTTTTCTTTTCTATAGGTAATGAGAATGATCCTCTATCATTTGAACAAAGGCACCTGGGCTACTGCAAAAATGAAAAAGCCTGTCCATTACTGTTTGTCACACTGGTAGATAAATTCTTGCCTATGACAGGCCTAAAAGTTGTTTTATTACAGTACAGTCAACCGTTTGGATCAAATCCAGATTCATATTCATTTGCTAGCTGCAAATAAATCTCACTGTACTGTCAGTACAGTTTTCTTATATTTTAACATTATTCACCAAAAGCTCCATTCTTCTGAGTTTGCGCTTATTCCTTGGCATTGGCTTGTCATATAAGCCGTTTTTGAGGAGATGTTCCTTACTGTGATGGATCTGGGCCCCATGCTGAAGCTGGAAAGAGCATAAAGCTTGAAGCGGACGGAGTATAGTCTGCAGAAAGATGAAGGGGGGCGGGGAGGGAGACAAGAAAACCCAACCTTTTAGTAAGCTATTTCAGAGGCATCAATTATTCCATGTTTTGTATTCAAGGAATACTTAACAAGGCTGATAAAATATAATTTGGATGATAAATGCTGATAAAATGCAACCTTTGCAGACACCGAGGGCTGCAAAGATCGCAGAAAACAAACCACACAGCAGACAGGACATCCACCTACCTGCTGTTGTCACTTGCTCCCTCCTTGGACTCACTCAATCCTGACTTCAGCCCCAGGTACAGGACGGTAAGTTATGGCTTTAACTTGACCTCAGCAGTGAACTACGATCTATTACTGTGGCTCAGCCAACAAGCTGTAGTAAAATAAGTAGCAGTAACTAAGCTGTTTGTGCTTGCATGAAATTATCTTGAGGCAGGGTTTTAGAAAGAGAGGAGGGACTCATGAACAAGGCAGCTGGACCGCTATCCTGGACACTGGACTGCATCCCTGCTTCTGCCCGGCGATATTATGTAGGACTAATGAAGCCACACAAACCAAATTTATCTCAAGTGGTTCCTAATTGCAGGTTCTTCATTTTCTGGTTGCTTGACTCAGTGTCACGGGGCCTCATGTGCAGATGCGTGAAGCAATCACACAAGTAACTGCAGTCAGCAGGAGCTGAGTTTCTACCAAGTAAAACGTGACTCTTCTGAGCACACAGGAAAATCGAGTGACTTATCCTCGGCATCAAACCCAGTGCCCATTTTTAACTTCCATGGCTCTAGCCTTCTATTCAGCATCTTATATGCTGGGAATAGCACTCCATTCAGAGAGGATACTGGAAAGTGCACAGATGTTCATGAAGTTCTTGGCTACTACAACATTTATAGAAGCACCTTTAGGGAAACTGCTGATTTTGTCTTTGAAAAGTAGGCTGGGCCACTTCTGAGTGGCAGGGATAAAACACACAGGACTGGGAACTGCAGACACTAACAAAACATTCAATCTGGTCCTGAATGAGATGGAAGTCCTAATGAAGGAAAAATATGCCAACATTGTCCTAGCACACCAAAAGAAAAAGTAAATACACAAAGCCCCCTTTAGTTTCAGTATTTCTAGTTTTCCATGGGTTTAACTTGTACAATGAATAATTACCTTCTTTTAACATAAAAGCGTATGATAGCTGCACTGTCATAAAAGATACGTAAGTTTCTTTATGCAGAGTTCCAATTTCTGAGCCACATTTTCTTGTATGGCCACACACACCCCTTGTCCCAGTCTGGTTCTAAATGCAGTCGATGAGGTGACTCTCTAGTGCCACAGATGCAAACGTGGTGGTGTCATATTCTACACTGTGTCAATTGCAGAAACTATTTCTGACCTGGGAACCGTTTTTAGTAGGTGAAGGTCAAGTACCAAAATATCCATTATCTGAACGAGGGCGATATGAGCATCCCAGGACGGACGTTAGAATGTAGTGAATACAAGGATGAGCTTTAAATCCCTTTCACAGACCCTTCTGTACTACATTCCGGGCACACAGATTGCAGACCTGGGTCTATGCTACAAAACTCCTCGTGGGCCTTTTTCAAGAGGCTTATTAAAGTGCTATCACTAATGTCAGCAACAAAAGATTAAGAAGGACATTATCTTAATAACCTCTTCCATCACAGACTAGCGGGATCACAACTTGCAAGGAAAAGGCTAATGTCCAATTAGTATTCTCTGACCTGGGATAAACTTAAACTCAAGAACTGTTAAGCCCCAGACTCCTCCCATGACATGGAGGAGTTGTGAGCTGGCTGGTAGGAAGACATAACCCAGTGGGTTGCATTCCACGGCTGCAGGAGTGCAGGAGGTCAGTGGGACAGGCTTACAACAGCATTTTATCTTCGAGCTAGCTGTGAGGGGGTATGCAGATCACCTCTGCTGTCCAGTTTTTGCAGAAAACAACTAACCGCTTTCCATGCAGTAATGTATTCAACTGCCTGTCTCCAGCTGGATCGGTTTTTGGGTTTTTGAGAGTCAAAGATGACCTGCTGAGCTTTCACTTCAGAGGACCATAGCAAAATACGGATCTATTAAATAAGATAATCGCTACTTGACTCCAGTAAACATTTCAAGACCAACACATGCTAAAAAGGAAATTAATCCTACCTGAGTGCTAACTAAATGAAATTTTTCAGTGCCTAGCACCACCTATTCTCAATGGCATTTGTCAGCACAGTAATTTTAAATGCAGATCTTAACTGAAGAAGTTCACTATTAATTTAAAGACTGTTAAATACTTTAATATCGTACATAAGAGTGAAACTTCCCTGACTAATTTCTTAATTTTCTTAAGTTTCTTAAGTTTCATAAGTTTCTCACATCTTTTCTTTTTTAACAAGTTGTATCCAAATGTATTTTACAAATTCCCAAGAGCCTAAACCGATAGTAGCTGAAGTACAATTCCCCACTATTAGAATATGAAGAGCTTGTTGAAAATATCTGAATGTTTCTATGACAATTTTATTCTTAGCTGAAACATTTTAGGGTGTGCATCCATATATACACTGCCTTCTAACATCTATTATAGGATGTATGATTTAAAATTAATAAACCTTCCTGACTTTAAGTGGCTTCAGGTTTTACTTACCATTGGAAAAAAACACAAGGAAGTCAATGGCACAAAGCCTTCGAGACCTAGCACAAAAATTTAATTCCAAACACTGACTGCCCACTTTTCCAGTACCAATGAATCACTAATCAACTAAATAATCACCACGGTCTTCTGGCTTCATGAAAATTAGACATCAGAGTGATTATAGCCTATAATCTCTGCCAAGTTTACTAATATCTTCCTTTGCTCCAAAACACTAATCATACTTGAGACTGAGTGTAACTTCAGTAACACAAAAGTGAAACACATAAATTCCATACATTACAGCAATTGAGCAGCTGTTCAAAGGTAACTGTTAATTACAGTTAATTGACACAGTACCTAAAGGAGTTTAAAACGCACTATAGTTAAGTAATGCTCAAAAGAAAAGTTTAAAAAGTTTTAAAAGTTTTTAATAGTATATGCAGACAATTTAGTATATCACATGTGCCTGGTACAGTCTACATTTTCAAGTTTTGCAATAAGAAATGTCAAGTGAACTTAGGAAAACATCACAGGAAGCGATAACCTCAACAGTGCATCTCTGCACTATTTGCCCTGCAATGTACACAGCAGTACTTCTACCTGTTTTGGGCTAAATCCCCAACTGTCAGCTCTACAGATGTTTATCCTCTATTGTGGCAAGCCCAGCATTCAGTGCCTTATAAACTGACTTCTTAAAAGAAGTGATGCACAGGTGAAAAGAACCTGAGTCACTCTTCTCATCATATTTAGAGTTACAGGACGAAGTGTGGAAGAAAGTAGTACAGGATGACAGAATGTGATGGGAAAGAAGAATGAGGTAGAAGGAAAGAAGGAACTGGACTGATGAGTTAAAAATGCACAAAAGTATGAAGAAGAAAAAGTACACAGAAAAAAAACAAATGGAAAAAAGAGGGAAGAAGGAAAGGGAGATTGAGTAACAAGAACAGGAAAAAAGGAACTCAGATCCTGAGATGAATGAACCTGAAGACAGCACAGTGAATACCTGTAAAAGTGGAAGTGTCTGAGGGAAGTACTAGACAGCTAAGGAGAAGGGGAAAAAAACCAACAAACAAGGAAAAAAGAAGCGTTGAGGACACGTGTTGGCAAGGCAGCAGTTGTTTTCAGTAAGCAATCTTATCTATTACTCCACACACAAAATGGGCTATGCAGGTAAAACTGGTCTGCAAGATAAGTAGTCTGCACTGACCCTTGATGGGCATTGCAGCACCAAATACAATCTGTTACCGGACAGGATCTGACCCTAACTGGTACTTCAAACATCATCAAAACAAGATTTTTAGCCCTGAATCTTGCCCAGGTTTATCTTCAGACCACTCTTTGAGGCAAAAGAGCCAGTCTAATTCCATTATGAGATAAAATGAAAACTACTGTACTAGAGTTTAACATACTTAAAGAGGAAAAGCAAAACAATTATTCAAGACCTTTGTATGTAACAAGTTCCCTCAGTAGTGCTGAGTAAAGATTAGGAAAAATATAGAGACTTTTGGAACAAGAAAGACTCACAGTTATCTAAACATACTGAAGAAAAATAGTTTCTACTAGTCCATTCTTGTTTCCGTTGCTTTCCAACAAAACCATTACAATGGTTTAAGATTTTGACTGTCAAATGACAGTAACAGCTAAGTACATTTGCTGTCCCTCTACTAGGCATTAAAGAAAAACTCAGGTGTTTAAAATTACATACCTCTTGTATACTGTTGTTTTTTTCCATGATACTAAGAGCAACAGCTGCACATTCAAGCGTCGACAGACAGGTGTTCGTTGGCTGTGTACGTATTACGTATTGACTTGAAATATTGGTTTTTAACTGCACCTGAAACATAGAAAACTCTACTAAATTAAACAGGTCAGTACAGCAAACAAAATACTTCTTACCTACACTAAGCAGAGCACAGCCCCTTGCCCTCTGTGATCAGTTACCTTCTTTCCTTTGTGCTGTTTTGTCTCCCAGTATCCAATGCCCTTATGCTATGGCTAAGTACAATACTGTAATACCCCTGAGTCGCCCTCGGAGACAAGAACTGCACATTTGTTACTGTAAAAACAACCAAAGAAGATAAAGCTGTTTGTTAGAGAAAGACGGAGTGAAATTTTAGCACCCGGTTTCAGTTGCCATAGATATTCAGTAACAAAATTATTCACCTATGCTGGTTTTATTGCACACTTCAAACACACACACAATCCCGTACAATGTACAATGACTGTAGAGTCACTGACACTATTCACCTTGGCTAAATATTCTTCGTCAAGTTCTGAATGAAAGACTTTTAGAAACTACATTTATTCATATAATGTATTAGGTCACTGATTAGAGCTATTTGCTTACCTAAATAACATTTGAAAATGATTTATTGGCTCTGCCTCAAGTGATAACCACACTATACTATCTCACAAGTCAAAGGTTCTTAAGAATAAGAAACATGATTCAACTGCTACACTGCTTGTTTTATCAGCTCCAAAAGCTTTTACTGAGTTTACAAACACAACACAGAATTTACATTATTAGACATTGTATGAAAATTTGCATGTTATTCCTTTATTCTGAAAATTTCCATATCTAGGTGGGGTCAGTTCCAAAACTGACCCCACCTGGAGTGCTGCGTCCAGCTGTGGAACCCCCAATATCAGAAGGATATTGACTACTTGGAGCGAGTCCAGAGGAGGCCACGAAGATGATCAGAGGGCTGGAGCCCCTCTGCTATGGGGACAGGCTGAGACAGTTGGGCTTGTTCAGCCTGGAGAAGAGAAGGCTCCAAGGAGACCTCATTGAAGCTTTCCAGTATCTGAAGGGGGCCTACAAGGGTACTGGGAGAGGACTTTTTACAAGAGCCTGTAGTGATAGGACAAGGGGTAACGGGTTTAAATTGAAAGTGGGGAGGTTTAGATTAGATATCAGGACGAAGTTCTTCCTGGAGAGGGTGGTGAGGCACTGGGACAGGTTGCCCAGAGATGTTGTGGATGCCCCATCCCTGGAAGTGTTCAAGGCCAGGCTGGATGAGGCTTGGAGCAACCTGGTCTAGTGGAAGGTGTCCCTGCCCATGGCAGGGGGGTTGGAACTAGATGGTCTTTAAGGTCCCTTCCAACCCAAACCATTCTGTGATTCTATGATGTCCACATGTGTTTAAAATACAATCTGCTAGGCAAGTTAATGCTTTAGCATCATTGTCTCTATGCTTAACCAAAAATTATCAGTTCCTTTTCCAAAGAATAGTAATACAGTACAATAAACCCTAAGGAATTATTTTAAAAGAGCAAGTCAATTTTCTTTTTTTTTTAAATCTCATCCCAGCAACTGTCTTCTATTTCTCCTTCTTCTCAAAAAAATGAGTGAATGCTCCTCATAGCCTTTATTATATTGCTCCCATTCTGCTTGCCAGAGGTTTTTCAGCCCTCCTGACTCCATTCAGCATTTCTCTTCTTCACTTTTCCCATTTTTGCTTTTATTTGTAATGACTTTTTTTTCTTCATATTGTTTACATGCAATCACCCATTCTTGAAAGTTCAAGATATCTCATTTACAAAAGGGCAACTCCAAGTTGCTGAGAACCATGAATGAATATGATCAAATTCCAATGTTTTATATGATCCCAATGTAACAGGAATTTAAAATAAATAAATAGGAAGCTCACAAGAGTAGAGAAAAGCCATTCTGGAAAGGACAAATAAATTAGGTATAAAAGTTCAAAATATGCAAGGAGAAGACAGAAAAATATACCTTTGAGACAGAAGTTCCTAAGTTGTTTATTAAAAGGAAACCTTTTTTTTTTTTTTAAATGCTAGTCTTGTTATTTGGTAGGCTTGCAAGGACCAAAACATGCACATTTCAGAATGTTTTCAAAGTTTTCAGCAAGGGTTGTTTAGATGGTTTGGAGAGATCACTTTCAAGAATATACACTTGGGTTGAGAAATTAAGATGAATGCGTGTTAGTTATGTAAAGAATACAGCACACTAACATTATCATTTTTGCAATATATAAAAATAAATTCATATTGTTTTCACAACTGTAATACTGCAGGTGTCATTTTAATGAAATAATCTTAAAATCAGTCTTCCAAAATCCATTTTGCCCCCTTGAGTGAAGATTGATGCTTTTGCTATTTTAAGGCTGCTAACTACCTGGAATGCATTGTAGTTTTAATCAGGCCACACAATTACCAACTGTTAATTAAACTGAAAATGCACCGGTGTTCTCAAAGCACATATAAATGTATCTTTCCTGAGCATACTTACTGTTCCTAGATATTTATAAGTAATGGATGCAGGTGATGATATAGACTTATTTCCTGCAAATTCAATGGTTATCTCCACTTAAAGATCATTTTCATTTTCTGCAGCTGTTCAGCATATTTCTGCAAATGAATCGGCACAATGTATAACAAATTACTTAATGAATGCCTATTACTTACTATAAAGTTGAACCTGATATTTTACATTTAAAGCCAAGACAGTTGAAGCAGTTGATTATTCCATGTCTGCAAACTCAGAATCTTTGGTCTCTAGCTGTCTACTCTGACTGTCAGAAGAAAAGGATTTATACCTAGCGCCTCATTAGCAGACTATGCCTGCTATTACACTATCCTGGAAGCCTATCATACAACCCTTAATTTATAGCCATACTGTAGAATCTTTATCTATTGTATGAAAGAAGTTAACTATTAATTGGATATTCAACAGCAAATTCAGTTTCCATGCTGGGGAACAGACCCAGAGCAGATTCACAAATGAAGCTAATGGATACCTACTAGCCTTTATCAACTCCTGTCTTCAACTTGATACTAAAAATTGAAAAGAGAATAAATTGGTTTAGGAGAGAAAATGTAAAATTTGGACATCAGTGTATGCAACGGAATGCAAAGGAAAATTAAAATGAAATTAGTGTTTTCATTTCTTGTTCACAGAATTGGAGGTTGGAGCAGAGCTACCGCATACCCTTGATCGATGAACAGTACGTCTCTATCGGGGAAGGTCATCCTCCTCGACCGAGCGCGCAGCTTCCGGAGGGATGCATACAGGGCGGTGAGGGAGGAAGGGGACACCCGCCTAGCCAGCCAGGTCAGCCGAATGAACGCTGACCATGAGTGGGGTGACGGATGTCGCAGCCAGATCGCCCTCACCTCCAAACCTTGTTCATCAAGGTGTGCTTTGTTCTTAGGCTCTCTTTTACTGGGACCATGGATGTATCTCCACCATGGCAGAGTAGGAAGGCTCGTTATTTTGCATATACAGAGATCTGTGCTGAGGGAGATTTGAGTCCCTACTGAGGAATTCCTAGATAGGTATTAAAACCCAGGGTAAACTCAGTTCTCTAGCATGTATCCTGAGCAGCAGGGCAGAACCATATCCCCACTTTCTCTCAATGGTTGGACAACCATGTTCTTCACAGAGTCCCTCTACAGAGGTTGAGAGAAACCTGCAGGCACCCGGGCTTCCACCTCCTCAGACACACCACAGTGCCTTAAGGCTTTTTTTGGTAGGAGCTGTGAATAGTTCTGTCTCCTGGTTTCTTGTAAGATCATCAGCATTCGAGAGAAAGGAAAATTATTCATGACTACAGGACAACTTGTGTGGAAGAAAAGCTGCCTGCACTCCTTAACGTTGTGGAGCCAAAAAGTCCTCCAACAGCTGACACTGTACGAAAGGGAGACTTTCCATTCCTAACAGCAACAGCAGCAGCAACCGAGTTTCTTCTTTCCCAGGAAGACTAAGAGAGGATGGAAACAGGTGGTCTCTATCTGTATTTCTGAAAAGCGATATATTCACCAGGACGAGTTGAAAATACCACAGGCAGACAGCACAGGGGTGGGGATCAGAAGAATACCTGACCAGGACAACTCCCTGCTACAGCTTGTCTCTCAGGCTTCTTTGAACAAACATGCATTTTTTGAACAAACATCCACCTGAAATACAGTCAGGGTAGCCTTTGCCTACCACAAACCGGACAGACTCAGCAAATGACTGATTGTCCATCAGAATCCCAGTACACTCACTGAACGAATAAAACACACGATGAGAGCTCTGTCAGCTTAGAGCATAAACTGAATGGCGACACAAAGCCAAAACAATACAGAAACCAAACCAAATTAATATAGTTACACATATTTCAGATATGGGAAGAATATATTCTTGAAAAAAAACGTGACGAGATGTATGAAATATCTACTGTTCTGAAATGTGATTGGGTAGGAGGACAACTTGCCTCATTTTCAGCCAACAGGTCTAAAACTTCCCTTGCCTTCTGTGGAGTTAATAGTCTGAGGTGTTGCAACAGTCTCACCAAAGCTTCTGCACTACCTAGATGGACTAATTCTTTGCCTGTCACGTGCATATCCCAAATCCAGCTGAACAAGCTTAATTCAAAGTTACGGAAACGTTCCTCCAGGGTTAATGTAAACAAAATGAGATCAACTACCCTTACACTACACTTGAATACCTTAGAATAAGTCTACATAAATACCTATTTAAAGTACATTTCAAAACAAAAATCATGATATTTTAAAACCACTTCTCCATTAAATGATAAAGATACCATGACACAACAACTCACTTTTTTTTTTTAGCTGTAAAAATAATTTGTAAATCATATGCGCAGTTTGGAATAATTTCAGTTACTAACAAATACAGCAGTGTCAAGTTGAAAAAACAGCAGCCTATTTAACACCACTCACCAAAATAAACAATGGCCTAAGACAGAAGATGGAAACAATCTCAACCAATTCAAACAAGAGTGGGGAATTTAGATAAGCAGAATGCAATTACTCATTGGAATTTAGCCAAGACACTGAAATTAGTGTATCTGTTCTCTTTATAAGTGCACAGGGGTCTGGGGGCTTAGCTTCCGAGCCATCAGAAGCATGAAGCCACACATACAACCACGTTTCACTTCCATGTGTAGTGTTTCCAGAAGCCTGGATGTCAGCAGTTCTCACAAACCGTTGCAGTCACCTAACAAACACGACCATCCAGCACCCTCTCAGCAAACGCTACAGCCTGTGAGCGTTGACCGAGGGTATGAACCACAGTAAAAACAGTGACCTCAGCCTTTCTCAGGGATGAGTTCTCCTTCCATGGCCCTCTCTGGAGATGCCCCAGGCAAGGGAGGGCTCAGCTGTTCAGAACTGATGGAAGCAGAAGTGTTGCCTGGACGGGGTCAAAGATTTGCTGTTTGAAATTTTAAAGATTTAAGTGAGAAAAGACAGGCAACTGATTTCTGCTCTTATTTTAAATACAAGGACTGAGCTCTTGCAGACAGCTCTAAGTGCTATCCTCAGCCCCTTCCCTAATGTCAATACGCGTACCTTTTTACCTTTTCTATGTCAACTTCATCATTACTCTCACTAGATTTACTCTCCAAACAGAACCCAGCGTTATGCAAAATTATATCTGGAAGACAGCCCCCAAGAAGACAGAAAGGCACCTCAAAACAGGCAGAGGAACAACACACCTTTCTGTGGCTTTTATGAGAGACACAGTACTTAGTTTATAATCCCCTCCACTCTTACTTAGGTTCATAAAGTCCTTATAAAGTCTGAAATTCTGTATGAGAATTAATTTCCTCAACTCTCAGAGAACGAAGTAAGCAAGTACCTCCATCACCCTGCTTAACACAGGCAGTAGTACTGTTTGTACGTACTGCTGTTTTAATAACTATCTTCCAGAGAATAAAAAAAAAGTAAGACATTTTTTAAAGGAACTCAAAAGGTACAAAAAAATCCCAGAAAGAGTAAAATCACATCCTGCCATCTCACCCATCATTCTAGAAACTAAAGAAAAAATGGGTTTTAAGGTGCTAAAGAGGAAGAGTATTCTCTGCATGCTTTTGCACATACACCTCACACAGAAAAGGGAGTCAGGCATGGGGACAATCTTCCACTCAGCATCCCGTGGGCACAAGCACCTTTTACCTATAAGCAAAACCAAACTTTTTTCCTGTATCTCACAGAAATTTCATGCAGTTAAATAAAATTATCTTCGTGACAGAGAAGACAGCCTGAGTAAATTTAGTCTCAGCATGCGACTGAAATTTAAATCAGGAATATAAATAAGTTATTTTGTTCAAAATCTTGGCTTTAATTTAAAGTGACATCTTAAGAGCACTCTGTTTCTAAATACTGGAGGGAATAACTGCCATGCAACTGTCACAAATGGATGGCCTGAAACAGGACACAGATGTCATAAAAGCCTCCGTCCACTTTGCGTGTCTCCTGATTGAGCAATCAGGCATACGCATGACATTCCATGACGTTCCATGCACATGGTGAAACAAGTCGTAGATTACATTGTGACTTTCAGGTAAACTTGAAGAAATCTGTTCACTTTCTATGAAATCGTAAGATATTTTGCATGCATCTCAGACAATTGCCAATGAACCCCAAAACCCTTCTCTTCAGGTATCCCACAAACCCTTCCCCTCAGGCATTTTATGGCATCAGGTCAGACTCCAGCCTTAACACTACAACCAGCCTTGGGATATCTCAGTGCTGCTGTGTTGGGAACTGTGGTAAATACAGAATATTCCATCTTTGCAAGAGAAGCATAATTGCTTCTGCTGAACAGTGGCTGCCTGTAGGTTCTATCTACTTATGTTCCTTTCAGCCTGTGGAGAAAAACCTGGATGCAGAGTTGCAATTCAGATCAGCTCTTTCCCAGGTCAGAACCAGAAGCCCTCTTATAGTGTCCAGAATTTCTTCCACCAACTACATCATGAACGTATGAAAATACATTAAACTTCTATGCACTTTCAAGAATGCCCTTTCTTTGCTTCTGGAACCAAAACAATTTAAGAACCAGATTTTATTGCTGTAGGATATTACATGCCAAAGATAAATGGTCCAGAAGAAATCAGTAGAGCTACTCTTTGAACAGCTTCATGTTCATCATCTTGAATATAATCCTACATGATGTCTCTTTGTGACAGGACTATGTCAAATGACAGCTCTTTTAAGTCATCACCTCTGTATTTCATTGGTTCTTTCCTATTACTGTACAAACAGTTTTGAAAGCAGACAAATACCCTGTAATTTCATGTATATATACATATAAAAATATTTGAGAATGCCACAAATACAATTGAGAAAAAAATATCTTTTAGTGTTTCACAATATTCTGACCTTTCTTTTAAAATATCTTTTTAATGGGGATAACTCAGCTTGTACAGAGTATTTCTCCACTGTGTCCCTTGCTTTCATTTTTAAATACAGTTGACTGACAGAAAAAGAAATTCAATTGCCAAAGGAATGTCTCCTTCACAGACAGATTCTTACATCACATCCCTACAGAATTTTTTGAGGTGAAAAAAAAAAAAAAAAAGAAAAAAAAAGAAAAAAAAATTTGGCAAAACACCCCCACCCCCACCAAGTATATGCATGTTCTCCACCCCACGCCTGCCAAACTTTACGCTTTTAGAGTGCTCCTACGATGCTTCAGCCAAATTTGTTCAAGAGAGATTCTTTCACAAGAGCTGGGCATGGAAGCAACCAATATAAAAAAGGAAATACTGCCTCTAAAAAGTAAATCAGAATAAACACAAAGCTCTTATGATTGTACAAGATAACACTGCATTTTTCACATGTTAAAAATTGTGGTAAATGAACCAGGGCAGAAAAAAAAACTACTGTGAAGAAAAAACATTGCCGATAGTATCATTTATCCGCCCAAGACAAGTTTCTCACATAGCAAGCTTCCCACTTTGCAATTTAGCTTGTGTAAAGACGGAGAATGTGATACATAAACATGAAACTTCCATTTATTAAATAGCTGAAAGAACTGCAAGCTAAATATCTACTGAAGTTAAAAAATCTCAATGAAAATAGACACCACACTTCTCTAAATATATTTGTAATCTAATTATATGTCTATATGATCATCATCATGACACATGATACTGTATGAAGTTAAAATGGTAAAATTTAGGTTCCAAAGGACAATTTCCTTGCAGGAGAACCTTGTAATTCAAAATACTTCGTACCCTGTATGCAGATTGTTTTGAGAAAGTCTCACAACTACCTAGTAATTCCTTAGGCTACATATTTATTTCTTTAATTCACTGTGAATTCAAAGATCTACAAAAAAACATGGAATAGTTTTCAGTGGTCTCCTTACCACTTTTTTCTACACAACTATTTACAAGAGGCCCTTTTTCTGCCTATGCAATAATTTCTGAAGTGTTTTTACCAGAAATCTCATACAGTTTTTCCAAGAGCCCAAATTTTCAGCATCTTCTCAAAGGTGCTAAGAAAATTTAGCAGTTTAGTACTTGTCACATCTTTCAAAGTAAAATAAAATCGTCTCCTCTTTGGATTGTCAAATAATGTATTATACTCCCCTGCAAATTTTAGAAGTATCACTAAAGTAACAAACACTTTTTAAAGCTATTTCAGATGTTTATGCCCATCTGCATATTTTGTCTCTTTAATGTTATACACAATACAGAAGGGGTAAAAGTTTGGAACCATAATGTTTTAAACCGTTTCCCATGATGTTTGTCATCACCTACACCATGCGTTGAAACATATAGTATGAAATCAATGTCAACCCCAAAATCAATTTGGAAAATAAACCTATACCTACCTAAGAACCTCTTTTTACAAAGAAGAAAACAGGATATGTATGCAGGCCTACATTTAATAACACAGACATAAACAGAATAGAGGTATAAAAACAAAGAAGCAATTTCTTCAGTATTGCTGCTCTGCCGGAAGTATCTAACTTACGAGGTAAGTAACATGAACTTTTACATGAATTAAAACAGCCATCAGTAGAAGTTACCTAAAATAGCACTTTCTCAGGTGCCAAGACCAGGCTGCTGACAGTGACAGGTAAGGATCAGCCTCCAGTGCTGGAAGCAGATTGAAGGTTTGTCTGCACGTATCCTGCTTCCCTGAAAGAGAAGACACTGAACTTGATGTCAGGGAATAGCCTGAGCTCACTAAATCACAGTGCAACTTTAGGCAAGCCACCTTCCTTCTCCGAGCTCCAAGGCCTGTCTGTAAGATCGTATTTACCCAATGCAGTAAAGCACCTTGAAGCCTGAGGGAATGGATGATGGAGAAACAGGAAACAAATCACAAACGGTATGTGATGTATTTCTAAAAAAGCTATGGGAATGGCAAGGAGAAAAAAGCCAATAAGAATTACGCCAACTTTTCTTATGTATAGGAATGAAAGAAAATTAAGGTTCCCTTCACAATTTCCCCTGTGTTTCTTGTATTAATATTTACAAGCACACAAAGCAGTATTAAAAAAAAAGGAACAAAAAAAACCCCAGAAAGCCTTAACATCCTTAAAGAAAGTAAAACAGTGTGTCAACAGTTAAAGTAGATAACTGAAATAAAGTCCAAGTGCAGACAAGCTGTAGTTCTAATATAAAAGTAATAGTTTAAATTCCTGTAAGAGAAGGCAGCCTGAGGCTGACCCAAATTGTTTACACAGAATTAAGAGCTAAGAGACAATGAAATTTTAGGGAAAGGATAGTCCTAATAGCTAAGGCAACAGAGAAGACAGGACCGACCTAGTAACATTTGGACTATATATTTTGCACAAATAATTGAAGTACCATCTGGTTATGGTCTCAGGTTCTGAAACTGCAGGGTTTTACCTGTAAATAAGAAATAACATAATACTGCCATTATGGTATATAAAACCAATTACATTTAATTGAGTCATACAGCGCATGCCAGGCAGTTTATAAAATTAAAACACATTTTTAGTTAATTTCTATGCATTGTAGTTTTTTTGCAGAGAAAGAAGATCCAGAAATTATTTCTGGTAATATCTCTCCTACTCTGCTTACCTTTCAAAAATGAATGTCAGACAACAGATCAATATTTTATACAGCACTATTCTTTTAATAATTAATACAACAGGAAAGTGCTGCAAGTGAATTCAGTCAGTGAGCAGCCTACAGATCTAGAGAACGGGGTCATGAAATGAAGGAAGAAAATTTAATTACATGCATTGTCACAGCCATTTAACTTTCATTACCTGCAAATATCAGAAAATTGAAAAGGAAAATTAAATACCTCAGTGTGAAAAAGTAGCATCAACACAATGCCATTGTTCTTTGGAATCTACTAATTGCTTTTGCCTTCTCTGGTTTCTTTTTTCTTATTATATATGAATAGTAGTAAGCACTTCCTTGGAAAGGGAAAAGGCTGTGGAAGAAGCCTTGAGAAGAAATTTGGCTAGGGCAGAAGCGAACATGTAAAGAAAGACTAAAAGAAAGAAGCAGCCTTCAATTGATCTAGCAATCTGAAAGCAAGCTCAATCAAAATGAAAAAATATTTCTAGTTTCATAGAATCACAGAATCATAGAATGGTTTGGTTTGGAAGGGACCTTAAAGATGATCTAGTTCCAACCCCCCTGCCACGTGCAGGGACACCTTCCACTAGACCAGGTTGCTCCAAGCCTCATCCAGCCTGGCCTTGAAGACATCCAGGGATGGGGCATCCACAGCTTCTCTGGGCAAACTGTGCCAGTCCTCACCCCCTCTGCAGGAAGAATTTCTTCCTGATATCCAATCTAAACCCCCCCACTTTCAATTTTAACCCATTACCCCTTGTCCTGTCACTACAGGCCCTTGCAAAAAGTCCCCTCCCAGTTTCCTTTATGCCACATGTTTATATCCCACAAGAACGTCAGCCGTGGGCACAATGGTACAAACCTGCAATTGCTATGGATGGTTCTACCAGCAGGATATTCAGATATTCAGCAGAGTTTAACAATAATTATTAAATAAATGGCAAAGAAATAAATTAAAGTTTCTGCCCAAGAGTGAAAATAGCATACACTTCTGACATCTGGCAAATTACCTGAGACCTTTCAGTCACAAAGAAAATGTCACTGTATTGAAAGGTAATAAATACATACTTATGACCAGAAAAATGTCAAAGTGGACCAGTGTCATTCAAATTAACCTAAATGTCAGAAGGACAGAACCCTGCTGATTTCTCAGCATTGTATCTCAACTGTGCATGGCGTCTTGACCCAAGGTAATTCCCAGTTCTCTCCCTCTGATCTCAGTCTTCTCAAACAGCAATTTCTGCCAGTCCTAACACAAAACACTTTGTTCTTTGGAGTCCAAAAGTATTTCCCTGAGTGCTTCAGTTGTAATGAGACAGCACCTAAAACCTGAACACATCAAACATTTCAGAATATGTAATAGTTTTGAACAATTATCTTTCCCTTTCAAGATGTTATACAGCTGATGATATGAATTGCTCAATGAAAACACATTTTCTTGCTACATCAAAAATGATTCTGTATTAAAAACTTAACACAGAAACAAAAATTTACCATCAGTGCGCACAAAGACTCCTACACCCTACGGGTAACTGGGCTCCCCGATGGCTACTAGTAAAATCACCAGTGTTACACACATAGAGATAAAAACTGTTTGTAGAACAAGCCAGTGAAAACAAGGTATTTTCTTCCATTACTATGAGAATGCATGGTTGCAAACCACTTCCCGGGACCTGTACAACTACAGTTTTCCGCACTGCGGCTGTTGAAGGCTGGTCTTCGTCACCTGGGTTCTGATTTTTCTCCTGCTCACCCACACTCCTGTTTCATCACTGTACCTCACTCCCTTGCAGAATTAAACTGAGTCTTGTCCATTTACTCACGTTGTATGGCAAAATTTGGTATTTAATCTCTCTCTCTCATGCAAATTGGAAATTGTGACAAATGAAAGCAGGGGTAGGAAAACAGAAAGATAAAAGAGAACATAAAAGGGGACTATAATAAAATGTATTTACTGCCTGGTACTATTTATTATTTGTACCTCATATATTCACTTGCCTAAGTCCCACAGCTGTGGAGGATGAAAGAGCATATTTTTCTCTGCATCTCCTCAGCTCACTGAATAGGAGATTTTATAAAAATAATTCAGAAAGTCAACATCA
Source organism: Eurypyga helias (assembly GCF_000690775.1). Lineage (NCBI taxonomy): Eukaryota > Metazoa > Chordata > Aves > Eurypygiformes > Eurypygidae > Eurypyga > Eurypyga helias. Next base: position 1,702 of record NW_010255771.1, on the reverse strand, counting down.
GAAAATTATTAAACTAAGATACAGCCAGACGACAAGTGATTCTTGCTATCTTAGTTGCTCTTTTGTTCTGGGTGTTTTCTGTATGCAGATGAATGGATGTTTTTAGATCTCTATTCTTACATTAAATGTAATCCTCTCTCAGGGTGTTCCTACATTAGGATGTGTTGCCTACACATCTTAAACTGCATTATACTCATGTCTGTGAGCAATAACTGTATTAGAAGGAATTTTTTAACTTCCTCTAGAAGGAATTTATCTAAATGGCAGATCACCTTTTTGGACAGCTGCTTGCCCCAGCAAAGAACTTATTCTGATTTTTGGACACGCCTTTAGAAACAGACTGGTAGTCCTTCTTTAATCCTCTGAGCTTGAAAACAGCAAATCCCCAAATAAAGTTTTATTATCTAAACATGCCAGAGGGCTAGACCACAAACCCACTTTCTTTGAAGAGCACATCAATATAACTATTCACACAACTTTAACTCTTACATTTTTTCTATCAACTCATTCATGATTTTATCCATCATTACCGGAAAAATAACAGAATTAATTTCAGTTTCTGCTCAACTACACAACCTGCCAATTTTGTATTGATAATTCTGGCATTGCTGCAAGTTGAATTGCTGGCAGAAGATCCTACTGCCAACTACAATTCAATGTTCTATACCTGTTTGACACTTCTGTATTTTATCCTACCTGCCACACACCTTGCCTTAAAACAGACGGCATTTTTATCAATTCCTGTCTAGCATTTAATTCCTCATTTTTCCCTGTGGGTTTCTCCTCCCTAGTAATTCCAGTGCCAACACTATAATTGAAAAGCAGGTGGTTCCCGAAAGGAACAGTTCTTGAAATTTTGTTTTTCTGTTCTTTTAAACAAAAAGAGTTGCAAGAGTGTATCGAGCCAGCTTGTTTGACCAAAGACGCCTTACCTTGCTTTCCATACTCCAAGTGCAGTACTTAACTTTCTCACTGCAGTGCTCAGAGAGGCCCTGCCAGTAGCTGGAGCATCCCTTCACCAACTCCTACAGAAGGATAAGAATGCTCTTCAACAAAGTCCCTAGGAAGAGAGCACTTCAAGCAAGTTGCCTGATAAGATTCACTCTCAGGCTGCCCTAATCATCTGTGAACCCATACTCACACCCCGGAGGCAGCACATAAACCATAAAGTCAATCCATTAAGTGCAACTCGCTTCGCACTGCATTAGGCTTTGACGTAAGCAACAAGGTAAATGGGCAAACAGTTCTTAAAGCAGATGGTGACTCTGGTGAAAGCTCAAAACTCTGGAAACTCAGGCAGCAGTTTGTGTTGACAACTGCCCGGGCATATTACAAGGTGGTCAGTGAACAACGGGAAACAAACAAAAATGCACAAATGTTTCATAAATATTACATTACACTGCCTTCTAATTTGTAACATATGGATTTGGTCCATGTTTCTCAGAAGCATGGTTTAAGAATAAGGAAAAGATCCCCCTTCCCCATACATTGACCAAATGTTCTTTCCCTGACTAGAGTTCCAGACAGCCTATCAGTGTGACACTGCAAATTCCTAGTCTTTTTAGAATGTAGCACATCAACTATGAACTGGTTGAAACAATTTTAATTAGGCAGTTTATGAGGTCAAACATTATAGCTTCCTGTCATCACTTTCACCTTTTGTAAACCTTCCCTTTTCTAGACTCACAGAATGGTTTGGGTT
>NW_010255770.1:668-994 GCF_000690775.1 Eurypyga helias | reverse complement strand
TCCAGTCATGTCACGCCGTGACGAGCTGTGTCAGGCCGTGTCACGCCACAACGAGCCCCATCCAGTCATGTCACGCCATGTCAAGCCGTGTCATGCCATGATGAGCTGTGTGGGGCCATGCTGCACCGCAACAAGCCATGCCAATCCGTGTTGCAGCATGACAAGCTGTGCCAGGCCGTGTTACACCACACCGAGCCGTGTTGGGCCATGATGAGCTGTGCCGAGCCATGCCGGGCCGTGTTGGGCCATGATGTACCATGAGGAGCCGTGTTGAGCCATGTTGGGCTGTGTTACACCACGCCGAGCCGTGTTGGGCCATGTTGCGC
>NW_010255770.1:0-457 GCF_000690775.1 Eurypyga helias | reverse complement strand
ACAACGGGGAGCCGTGCTGAGCCATGTTGAGCCGTGACAATCTTTGTGGGGACATGATATACCATGACAAGCCGTGCTAAGCCGTGTTTGGACGTGTTACACCTTGACAAGCCGTGTTAGGCCATGCTGAGCTGTGTTGAACCATGCTGGAGCATGACAAGTCTTGTTGAGCCATGATGAGACGTGTCAAGCCATGTTGGGCCATGACAAGCCATGTTAAGCCATGATGAGCCATGCTGGGCCATGTCAAGCCACGCTTGGCCATGACGAGCCATGTTGAGCCGTGGTCGATGTGTGGACCGGGGGTGGAGCCACACGGGGCCATGTCAAACTGTGTCAAGCCCCGCTGAGCCATGACAAGCCGTGTTGAGCCATGTTGAGCCGTGTTGAGCCATGTCGAGCCCCGCTGAGCCATGTTAGGCTGTGTTGAGCCCCGCTGGGCCATGACAAGCCGTGT
>NW_010255769.1:42665-42976 GCF_000690775.1 Eurypyga helias | reverse complement strand
CTGTGACACTGCTCCCGTTGACGTCCAGGTTGGCTGCGTCACCACGGACTTTGCCATGCAGGTGGGTGCTGGCTGCTGCCCTGCACGGGACCAGCTCCGGCCTTGGGCTCGGACAGCACTGGGTGGGCTCTGTCTCTCCCACCCCGGCACTGGGGAGCTGGCGGGGTGGGCAGAGGGGCAGATTCCAAACTACTCATGTGTCCAGGCTGGTTAAAGCAGCACACAGAGGAGTGTACTGCCGAGTCTGTAGGACTGAACGAGACTGGCTTTGCCACAGCTCCTTTTATCTAAGGAGCAGCCAGTTCTCTGCG
>NW_010255769.1:2122-42648 GCF_000690775.1 Eurypyga helias | reverse complement strand
ATCAAAGGAGCGGCCAGTTCTCTGCGCGGCACAGCCCTCTGCCGAGTCCACTGGCTCCGCCAGCCTCTCGCCGCGAGGCTGACAAACCCCAGTTAAAGCTCCGGGCGGTCCCAGCTCACAGCGTCCCGGTTTCTCCCTCCTGGTTGCAGAACGTGCTGCTGCAGATGGGCCTCCACGTGCTGGCGGTGAACGGCATGCTGATCCGGCAGGCCAGGAGCTACACCCTCCGCTGCCACGGCTGCTTCAGGTGAGCACGCGCAGGCAGCCGCCGCCCTCGGCACGGCGTGCAGGGCTTGCTGGGGCTGGGCGGGTGGTCGGTCCTGCTGGTGGGCTAAGCCTGAATTCCACAGCCCGGGGAGGAGTAAACCCCTCTGTACCTATCTTGCAGGACCACTTCGGACATGACCAAGGTTTTCTGTCCCCACTGCGGTAACAAGACGCTGAAGAAGGTCGCGGTGAGCGTTAGTGATGACGGGAGCCTCCACATGCATTTCTCCCGCAACCCCAAGGTGCTGAACCCCCGAGGGCTCAGGGTGAGTAGCTGCACGTGACGGGCTGGGTGGCTGCTGCCGAGGGAAGGGCCCGGCCTGCAGTCGGTTCTTCGTTTGCTCAGCTCTGGAGGCCTGCAGCCATCTGCAAGTCCCTCTGAGCAAGAGTTGTCCTTGCAGTGAGTTTAACAACCTTTTTCTCTTGGCAGTACCCCCTCCCGGCCCCGAAAGGAGGGAAGCACGCCAACAACCCTCACCTGGTGGAAGACCAGCCCTTCCCGCAGCAGCGACTGTCCCGCAAGGCCAGGCAGAAGACCAACGTCTTCGACCCCGACTACGTCGCCGGGATCTCGCCCTTTGCGGAACACGACGTCTACAGCCGGGCAGCCAACCTGCAGATCCGGGACGCGGCCCTGGGCGCTGGCAGAAGGCGCCTGAACCCCAACGCCGCGACAAAGAAGTTTGTGAAGAGGAGGTGAAGGGTGGGACGGGCCCGTCTCCCCGGCCTCGCATACTGCTGCCCGACACCCAATGGCTCGGGGGGGTGAGGACGCTCCCAGCACCTTCGGAAGGCCCTGGGCAGGGATGGGCCTTTCCTTCCGTGCTTCTGTGGTGCCTGCAGTGCGGCCAGGGACTGGGGATGACAGTCACCGGGGTCTGGGGAGGCTCTGACCCCCCTCAGCCTGCCAGTGGCTTCCCTGCTCGCCCCAGGATGCCTCCAGCAACAGCTGCTTTGCTAATAAACACAAAAACCCACCGCACCGTGGCTCAGTCTGGTTTCTGGGGCTGCCTGTGCCAGGCTCACGGGCTGGGCTGTGCCTCCCTCCGAGCCTGGAGAGGAAGAGGAGGCTGAGGAGAGCTGCTCAGGGTGGGTTTTTTCTGTCCCAGGGCACTCAGGAGTGGGGTGGGTAATGGATGGCTGCGGCAGGGCTGGCAGTGCTGGAGGGGCAAAAGGCAGCAGCAGGGTGTTGTGTTCACCCCCCCTGCAGCACAGCCATGCCTGACCCCCGCGGTGGGTGATGCCCAGGGCAGGGGGAGCATCCAGGGAAATCTTTTCACATCAATCTGCTTCCATCTTTCACCGTAGCTCGTTTGTGGCGTGTTAGCATGAACACACCGAAGGTGCTGATCAAGTGGGTCTGGGGCAGTTCCTCTGGAGAGGCCGTTAACTAATCCCAGTCACCTCTGCTTAGGACTTCTGGCACTGAGCAGAACAGCCCTCCCAGCATTTCCCGACCACGCGGTTCCCAGACGGGTTGGTTCCGTACCCAAGAACGGACACTTCCTCCCGGAAGAGAGAAGATGCCCTTGGAAAAAACCACAACAAGACTTTACACTGCAAAATGAAAACTTTCATTGTTTTATTCTTGACTGCAGCTGTTTACAGAAATATAGTTGCGAGTATACAAATGTCCCAATAGAAGCAAAATATTTTTGTTTTTTAATATTCAACAAGTTATCACAGGATAGCTAAAAACATAGATGCAAATGAAATATCCCCTCATAGAACAAACTGAAAACACTGGGTCTCAGTGCTCCGAAAATCCCAACCACCGAAGCCATATACACAGAAATGCACAAAGGAATATCTGGTGCTACTTTCACATCGCAGGACAGCGGAAAAGGCAGCTCAGCGGTCGGTCGGTGCGCTCCAGGAACGCACGGCAGAAAGGCAGGTGAACCACGCTAACAGGCAGAGTTGGGAAGCTCTGTGCTGGTTTTTGGAGCTTACTCCTTAATAATGAGCTCAAATGGAAATATCTCAAATCACCTCGTAGTGTCCAGATTAATAAAAGCCTCAAGGAATAGTGGGGTCTGCTCGGCAGGACACCGGGACGTGTTCCCAGTCCTACAGCCCCCGAGGTGCCGCGCTCTGCCCTGTCAAAGGGAGCTTCCCCCGAGCGCCCTTATCCCGACTTCCGGGACCGGCACAAGGGATGACCAGGCCAGACCTTCCCCGATTCCCAGAGGGGCAGTTCCAGGGACCAAAAAGAAGCGGAGGCCGCTGACAGGATCTGGACACGGGGCCCTTCGCTGACCTGCATCCCGGAGCAAACGCGCGCAACCGGCGGGTTTCAGAGCGGCAGCTGCTGGGTGGGGAGTTCTGGGGCCTGAACCAAGCGCCTGCCCGTGCCCCACCGCAGGCAGGGAAATCCTCGGACTCCTCACCCCAGCGCTACGGGGCAGTTTCACGAGCTGTACCAGCGAGCACGACAGCTCTCTGTCTCTGGAAGCAGCCGAGCTGCAAGCTGACGGCCCGAAGAGAAGAAGGGCACTGATTTCACCACCTGCGTTTCTTTTAGAGCTTTAAATTCTCACACAACCTGTCAGAAACCAGTACAGGGCAGGGCAGGGCTCCAGTACGAAGCCAGTTTAAAAAAAAAAATTCAAGATGCCTTTACCAGACTAGAGAGAAGGTGGGTGACAGATTAAGCTTCGCCTTCCCGATCCAACCCAAGCCAGCACACGGCAGCCAGGATCCTTTGCTATGCAAGAACGATTAATAACCCGCACGGGGAGAGCGCTGCCGGGAGCAACACAACCACCACTGTTCCCTATCGACACGAGCTGCTGGGAGGCCAAGAAGGAAAAAGGTCCCCAAGCCAGGAGCCACGCGGGGGAAGGCGGCTGAGGAGCGCACGGACACAGGGAGCCAAGGCTGGCAGTTCTACCCCTTTGCTAATGCCACATCTGCAGCTCTTAAAAAGATATAAAAATACAAAAGTGTAACATCCGCGAGCGGAGCAAGATGCTGGAACGACGTCACCAACAGCGCCACGCGTACAGTACTGAGAGGGGTTCGTACAGCTAGCAAGGAGTTACTACAAAAACCTTGGTAAATAACCTCACGCTAAGGAAAAGTAGTATTATTACAGGTTTATAAAAATGTAAATATAACGGTATTCTATGCGTGTGCCTACTGATCATTTCTATAGGATACACGATTCCTCTATATACAGATCTGTAACCCTAGGATATACAGGCATTGCGTATTTACATACCCATACAGGGATCAGAGGAAAAGCCTCTCCTGTGTAACCCCCGGAGCCCTGTACACAACGAGAGAATTTTACAAGCACACATTTACAGGGGTTTATCTGCTGCTGCATTCTCCCTCGTATCCTGTTTCCAGCTGGGATCCCCTGCGCCCGGCTCCCAGCTTGCGGGGTGCACAGGCAGACCCGCCACAGCGGGTTCCGTCCTGTGCGACCGGCACTGGGAGTCCGACTGGGGACGTGAAGCGCTCGCAGTCCATCCCAAAAGACTACTCCAAATTAAGACAAAGATCCCAAACAAAGCATCTCAGTACCCATTTCCTTTCAGCTTCTAAAATAACGGAGCTGCCACCAGGCCCTCTGGAACACAAAACCCCCTATTCCTTGAGAATAAATGTTGCACTAATAACAAGTCACCAGTGAGCCATTTTTTCCTTCTTCTCGCCTTCCACTAACAACTCGCACAGCTCAGAGCAGGCAAAGCAATTCATTCTCCCTGCTCCTGCTCTGTCACTCAGGAAGATGTCCATAACCCCCTAACTGCCCTGAAAAAGGTACCCCGGCAGTTTGCCACAGGACTCAAAAACTGCGTTCTTTCCCAACTCCGGGCGAATGCACGGGTGGGTACCTGCTGCACACATGCACGCACCCCCCTGGGGAAACTACCTGTAGCTTCTTTAGTCCAATAACCACTTGTTGGATTTTGCTTTGTAATTAACACCCTTTCCTGCTCCTCGAGTCGTGACTTTATGCCTGAAGACCAATGCAAGCTTCTGGCTTGGTTGGTGCTCTGCGGAGTCTACAAAGATAGTAAGAGAAGGAAAAAAAATCCATTCAGACAGGTTTTATTTTTAGAAACTATACCCTAAATCAAAATCACAACAGAAGCTTTAAAAAAGTTCAACGTATCTAAATTAGGGGAATGTCCACTGATACAGCTGCCCAAACTCAGCATTTCCAGTAAAAAAAGCCCCACGGAAGTTAACAAATGCTTAGCTGTGCGTGCTTTGTTCCACCTTAAACTAAACAGGAATTAACCACCCTGTCAGTAACTAATTCTAACGAAACGGCTGCGGACTACACACCCACTTTGAGACAGCAAGGCTGGAATTACCCCTGGAACTACCTTTATGCTAAAATCATGGCAAGGCATTTGGCTTGAGCAACTGCTGAAAGACGAGACAGTGAAGAGGCAATTACTCACAAAACGTGGACTTGCTAACGAAGCACAAGCACCAACAACTTCCTGCCAGAGGAGACGTTCAGTGTTGTTACTCACACGATCTCCACACACACAGAGAGTGTGTAAGTAGACCAGAGAGGGTCCGCAGAAGTCACGACCGGTGCGGCTCCCCAGACTCTAATCTGTGCCAAGAAACCCGCCCCGTACCAGGGGCGCCGTGCGGAGCGCGGAGCACGAGCGCGGCGGAGGCGTACGCCGCTGGAGAGTACAGCCCGCATCTCGTACGGAGGCTCGGTCAGCGATGCTGTAAGATGGAGCGCAAGCAGCAGCAGAACCGAGAGGAAACTCACCCCAGCAACGCAGCTCTGCGGTTTTGCATCCTTCACCTAATATCCTCTGTAATTAGCTGCTGCTCTGGATATGACCGTAACTTCCCCTTTATAGTCATGTCGGCAATTTTCAGTTTGCAGAGACGGGTGTCTCAGTGTGTCTGGACTTTCTAACCACCACGGCCTAGAGCGGACACCACCACCTCACCCCTGCAGGCACGGGCTCCCCCCGCTCACAGCCGGGAGGCACGCCGGCGAGAGCACGCAGAGGAGTACCCAGAGGGATTCAAAAAACCCCACCAAAGCAGAGTAAGCTCCAATTATCAACTGCTTCAATCACTTCAACGTTCAGGGCTCCGACAAAATGGAGATGTGGCTCACAGTGTTCCTGGGTCTTTCTGCCATGAAGACCTGCAGTCTGCCTTGAAGCTCCATCACCGGCTCATCAAACCTCCTCCGTCCCGTATCAGCTGTCTGCAAGCAGCAGCTCAAGCACTAATCAACCGCTGAGCAATCTCTTCCGTCCTAAGACAAATACTTTTGGTAACCAAATCACGTGTTCCAAGTGTTGTACATTTAAACACTGACCTAAAATGAACAAGATAAATTTAATACAAGAAAAGAAAGGTGTTATCCAAAAGTGAAAAATGTGATAGCACAGCCCTTTTTTTTAAATTTTATTTATTTTTTTTTTACAGTTTTTTTTCCTCTTCTTTTCATAAGCGACCTACAACGCGCATATGATCCAAACATACCCTTCCCCCGGAGCTGGAGCAGTCTTGGTATGAAGTTCTCTTTTGGACACCCATCTTGGTAAAAGGAGAATTGGTCCCTGGTGACTTGGCACTGACCAACAGCAATTCAACGTACGGATACACCCGTTGGGAACAACGCAACACATGGAAGCAGCACACACGTGAATTTATCATTCCTATTACTTCTGTGTATGAAGGCCCCAGGTGACACCCAGCAGTTTGTCCTGGGACTGCGATCCTGCAAAAGCCACCAGTTCATTTTTGAGTAACTGGCTTTCGGCTTCCACAACCACCTGGAAGCTGTTTCGGTCCATAATTCTCAGTCTTCTACATAGCCTCATCTAGCATTTAGTCAACGCGGCAAGACTGCCGTTCTCATGCCATGAACCACAACAGCATTTTGTTAATATTTTGTCTTAGCAGGAGAAAAACAAAAAAATATAAAAATCACAGAAAGAAAAGGTATGGTTCAGGGTTATAAAGCAGCTCTGGACATTATGAAGAAGGGAATTTTTTTTATCATGATTAAAGTTTTAAACATTTTAGCATAATCATAAATTAAGAGTTAAAACACAGAGGCGCTAGTAATAAAATATTAAATAGACAATGCTAGTGGATAAAAGCTGAATGGCTCATCCTGAATGAAACCCCGTTGGTTTATATACGCCTAAATGCCTACGGGTTTCCTCGCTAGATCGTATTGCTGAGTGACAGACACATCAAAACACGCAGTGAAGCTTCTCGTAGCCAGCTGGAACAATACACTGCCTGATGGAATGGCAAGAGATGAACAAGTTATTTATGTTGCAAAAAGTACTTAAATACTCAATAAAGACATAACAAACCCCACCCCACCCCACTGTTATCAGACGCCACGTTGTGGTAGAACATCAGACAAACTCACAAATTTACCACAAAAATGTGTGGCAAAAAGAATATTTTATATATATGTATATATATAAATTTTTATATTTATGCCAATGTACTCACTCAGTACAAATAGCAAAATAGTATACCATTTCCTAAATACAAAATATAGCTTTCCAAAAAAATGAAACACACATTAGATATAAACCATCCAAAACTTGAACGATTGAAAACTGTATTCAAAATTAAATGACCCAGAGCAGGTCTCTTTCTGAAAAGTTCCCTTCATATCGGCAAGAAGCCTTACTACTGAAAACGTAATTCAATGCCTCTCAATGAGAGAGAGAGAGAGAAAGAGAGAGACAGAAAGTGAACGTTCTGACAGACTGACAAACGGGAAAGACCATTAAAACAAACAAAAACTCTACACGGCTCAACTAAGCACACAAGTTAAGGGAAAAAAACACACAGTAAACAGACTAGAGGAACTTAAAAACCATTTACAGACTATTCTTTTGTTATTCAAAATAACAAAAATGATAAAATGACATGATACCAACTACACTCTACCAAGGCATAATAGCCATACACGACAGCTGTTCGGCTCTAACCGCAGCAACAGCTTTCTACGTGCAGAAGGAGAAGAAACAAGTATCTGAATGAGGCCGTAGTGAGAGATATCACAAAACTGTCCGGAGAGTTGGAGCACCCAAAAAATTCACATGCCTCACAATACAACTTCATGGTCTGGAGTGGGTTGTTTTTACATTCTGTAACATCAGACTACTGGATTTAGTTGGTTTTGTTTTTTTTTTTTTTTAAATTGAGACACGACAATCTAGAAACAAGACTTGGGGACTGTTGGTATTTAAAAAAAAAACAAACCACTTCACAACTGCAATGAGCTCAATATGCTACGAAGATGCAACAGCTCAGCATGAAGTGAAATTTTCGAGAATGCTTAAAAATGATGCCATTTGCCCCCTACTTGGAGTAAAGTCAAGCTGCAGGTCTACATCCGTGACAGCTGGCAAATGACTGGTCAAGGGGGATTCCTGCACTGAGAAGGTGGTGGAGAAATTGCTTCCTCTTTCCTTAATCCTTGATTATTTGTCAAAGCTTCTCCTGACTAAGCAATTTAATGCCAAGGATTCCTAAAAGCTGCTTCTGATCTTTAAAGCCAGTAGGATATTTATGTCTTTTTTTTTTTCTTTTTAAATGGCGTAAGAAATTAAGAGAGAGAAGGAAAACAGTAAGAAGAATGAAAGGGAGAAGGCTGGTTTGAGAATGGATAACGCACTTCTAACACATTCAGAGAGACACAGAGGAGTTCTTTCTTCAGCCAGGCAGAATGTTCCTTTCAAATTGAAGGTATTTTAGAGGATAAGATTTTAAGAGCAAAATTTAATTGAAAGTTCCCCTTCATTTCTTCATTTTGTTAGAGCCACCAAACCCTTGCTCTACGTACAGTTACATCTACGAGACATAGAAAACCGTTAGTCACATTCTCAGAGGGGCAGCACCCACCTCTGGCTATCTACAGCAGCAAGCAATTCTCTGCTTGTTTATTACAGTTACCAGTATTTTTCACTGCCGCCTACCGCAATGACCAAATCGCAGTATGAGCTCTCCCACTCAACTATAAAATATGATCCCTTCACTGACTGACAGCTAGGAGCCATGGCTCACGTCACAGGCATTTGATGTTTCTGCTTCACAAGCTTTTCTAGTCGAAAGAGAGGATGTGAAGAAGGAAGAGGAAGGGGGAAAAAAGTAAACGTGGTAACATGTATCACCTTCTAACAACAATAATAACTGACCAGATATGCTTTAAATTGAAAGAGCACCCCACTGGTAATGAGGCTTAGGAACCTAGTAACAGTATAATCCCATGCCCTAGTAAAACAAAGCATAGCTTCTCAGCATTATTGGCACTACAAATCCCAAACACTACGGTCACAGCCTTAGGCGCTAGACGCTGCAATCGGCCATGTGTGTGCTCTTTAGAGGAGGGGGCCACGTTTTGACAGAAGCAATCAGTTCCACACAGCCTAATCCAGAGTCGGAAGGTCTGAGAGGATCTGGGAAATCATCACTTTTTTTCTTCCTAGAGTTTCTGCAGGGGTAGGAGGGGAAAAAAAAAAAAAGTTAGGCATAATCAACAAAAGCCATCCTCCTGTTTCTACGTAGTTCCTTCATCTTCAAAGCGTCCTTCGCAAGCGGACGTGAAACTAAGAGCACATATCGGGATGCAGCACTTCCACAGAGCAGCGTTACTCTCCTTCCACTCTTTTTTTAAACTTTTTAAAGTTCATAACTTCCTTTCCAAATCTATTTAGTTTAGAAAATGAAACGTATCGCTGAAGTGATAAGCGATAACCCTAACCCGGCAACAGTCAACTAGAGCGAAGTTACACACCGTGGACAGTACTAGATCCCAGAGCCCTCCTGATTCTTGGTTCTCATTTGTAGTCAAAGCTTCTGTCACCTCTGAAAAAGGCACCTTCTAAGGCATAATGTCTCCTAGTAACAGCTGACTGTGGCAGCTCCACAAACACTCAGCATGTGGCACACTCCATAGCTGCCGCATTCTACCGAAACTTGTTTTCACATTACGTTATTGTAACCCAGGGGGCAACTTCAGAACAGTACAGAGCTGAGGTGTTATTTACCCAGTGAGCCTTAAGTTTCTAACTGCAGCCATATTTCATAACGCTTTTGTATCTGCCAAGCTGTCAGTGAGCTACTCTCCTTCCTAATAAAGTACTAGACCATAACAGGAGATGACAAACCGTACAGCAACTGAGCGACAAGACTCAGTCTCAACCAACTGCTTCGTACAAATTCTGACTTCTGTTTCTAATAACTCTTCATTCAAACCACTGGGATTATATTCTGAATTCCACAGTATGGGTATTTTAGCTGATCTCTTAGAGCAGGATGATACACTCCAACGTAAAGACTCGCTGAACAGAAGTATACATGACAGGAAAAAACCCCAAAACCCAAACACGTTACTTACTTGACTAATTAAAACGAGCCAGCCATATTGTTCCCCTGGTTTTGCAGTGACACAAGCAGATCATCTATTTTCTCCATATTCTGATTGGTTGCCATAGCTGACGGCAGCGGAGGAGTCTCGGCTATCTGCTGGGAGAGCAGCGCTGGCACTGCCGCTTGTCCCTCGCCCTGTGGCTGACCTGGCTGACTTATGGCCATCAACTCATCCGGCAACGTAGCTGGTCCAGAAGTTAGCAGCTGCCCACAGTCTGTTAAGCAGTAAGTGAAGAACAAAGGACCCTTTACGTTAGGTTAATACATGCAGAGAATTAGAGACTTCTCCATACATCCACCCACACTGACTATAAGCTGCGTAGACAGTTACACACACTTCTGCTCACGGGACCACCTTTGCTTACCACTCCCTCAGGGTATAAGCACAAGCTCAAGGTGTACGTACTGAACACACAGACTCCGTACTATGACCAAATACTACTAGAGGACACCCCAAACTGAGGACAACACTTAAAACGAAGTACGTGACCATGCCCACACTTTGTCTTTATTAATTACAGGTGCGTCTTTGTCGGTTCAGCCACGGCATCCACCAGCTCCTTCAATAAACCTGCCAACAGTGTCACACCTCCTATCCCTCCTAGCATTATCTTCAGCTTCAGGGAAAAGCTTGGCTGCATGTGGCCTGTCAAATATCTCATAGAGCACAGCCCATATTCAGGTATAACTGCGGGCCCTGTACACAGCTACGGCTTTCTGTCCAGATCTTTCTTAAGATGCTGTCATCATCATCTCCACCTTCTCCTGGAGAAGTGCAACCCTTCACAGACAGAGAAGAGGTTCTGCATCCCAAAGACCTCGTCACAGAGGCTGGATTCAGAGATGAGACACAGAGAAGTGACGGCTTATGAAGTTAAAGGAGTTTCAAATACGCTAACAGATGCTTCTCTGGACTACAAAGCTTAAAAAGAAACACCCCTTCCTTTCAATAACGTGTGGACAAAGTCATTGCATCGATGGTGGCAATCAAATGCAGCAAGAGAAAGATGAGTGGAGCTGTCTTACAAGGGTGTGACTTTTTTCTATGTATTAAATGTGTGTACATGTAATTATCTCTTATCTGTGTACGCACTGTTACAATATTATGTCTGTAATTGTATACCGAAATCCTTACAATTCTAAGATGGTTCTGTCTCATGTTAATCCTAAGTGTAAGATGACCAACAAGGTACTTAAGCTAAGAGCTCTCATGCAAACTCAGCAACATAAACGTACATTCAGAGCAACATGATGAGGATGTATATTCCCAACTGTAGTGCTACCTTACTTATATCAAGAATTAATTACTGTAGTGCTACCTTACTTATATCAGGATTTTCTTTATTTTGGTAAAGAAATCTCTTAGAATTAATCCATCATTGTCTTGTGGGCTCTAATTAGTAGCTTTTTTAACTTGTAAACTCATAATCAGGCATCTGCCACTTACTGTTTTGAATGCCAAACAGGAATATTCCTGATGTCTGCTGAGATGAAGCTGGAGAATTCTGCAGCTGGTTCATAGCACCTCCTGCCGTGTTGTGAAATAAAGAAGCTTGTTGCTGCGGGGGGGAATCATCCCTGCCATGCTGTTCTGAGAAGAGTACATAGGAGACTGCTGCAGCTCTTGCTGGCTCATACTGTTCTGCAAGGCAGACATGGAAGCTGAAGAGATGAAGAGGGTGACTTGTTGCTCTTGAGAACTTGGTGATCCTTGGACCAACTGAATCTGGGGGGAGTTATGGAAGATAGCTGGCTGCTGTGCTTCAGCCTGGCTGGATCCAGGATTCTGAAGAGAAGACACTGTAGTCTGACTCTGGAACTGCATGGGCTGCTGCTCCTGGTTCATCAATGCCATGTTAGTCTGTGGATGAAAAATGGACTGGCCTTGTTGCTCCTGATTGGCGACTGGGTTTTGATTTGGATTGAAAATCATGTTCTGCTTCTGAGAAGCAATTGTACTCATCGCATTTTGATTACTGAACATCATGTTCTGCTGTTGCTGCTGCTGCTGCTCTTGAGATGGAGGACTACTCTGGATAGCAACTATCGAATGCTGAGGCTGGAAGATAGCTCCTTGTTGGTTCTGTGGAATTGAGCTGGACTGGATGGAGCCTAGTGGCACTTGAGACTGAAACAAACCTTGCTGCGCAGGCTGAGTTTGGGGCTGTTCTTGGGGAAGCATAGAACTCTGGATATGAGATATCTGTGTCTGCTGCTGGAAAGAAGTCTGCTGTTCAGTGTTTGTTGCTGTCTGAAGAGAAGAAATAGAATTCGGGCTTGTAAAGAACGACATCTGTTCTTCCTGAGTCGCAGGGTTGCTCATTGAACTCTGGGAAAGGAACATGTTGGCAGACTGCTGGTCTTGAGGAACTGAGGAGCTCTGTAACACACCCATGGCGTTCTGCGAGTGGAACATGGGAGGCTGCAGTTGGTCTGAGGAATTAGTACTGGTCTGGTTGTGGACAATGGAATTTGGACTGTGAAAAATAGAGCCTTGTGCTTCCTGTGATATATTTTGAGCATCGCCAATAGGATTCTGAGAGTGAAAAAGCTGAGCTTGTGAATGTGGAGACTGCTGCATGAAGGTCCCCGACTGAATAGACATGATTTCTCCGCCTTGCTGGAACAGACCTCCTCCTTGTTGTTGAGTTCCACTCGCCTGAACCGACATCATGTTTTTGGTAGGCGAAAAGAGATTGACTTGCGATTGGCTTTCTCCACTATGCTGCATTTGAACCATGGTCTGAAACACAGTGCTCTGCATCTGCTTACTCTGACCTGAAGCTTCTTCTCCGTCTGCAGAACTCGATGCCTGGAACATCGCAGGTCCATTGTTGGAGACTTGCTGCTGAGCAGCAGGAGTGGTCTCACTTCCAGAAACACCAGGAGATGAAGAGAATAATTCACACTGCATTTGCATGTCTTCGCCTGTTGATAACCCACTCATGATGTGAGAAGCCTGCTGGTAAACAGGTGACTGCTGAAGGGCTCCATTCCCTGACGCTGTTGAAGAGAACAAATCAGACTGCATCTGTGTTGCAGCTTGGCAAATGTTTTGTTGGATTCCTATCACCATTGCTGCAGAAGTCTCCATCGCCTGCTGCTGCTGCTGCTGCTGCTGTTGCTGTTGACTGGACAACGCATTTTCAGGCTGTGAGTGAACATTTTCAGCTCGTCCAGGCAAAAGGCTCTCTGGTCTGGGATGGACAGCCGTGTCTGACGAGGAAAATATCCCAGAACTCACACTATTTTGTATCTGGCTAACTTGCTGAAAGATATCTGCATTTAGCTGATCTTGAACATCCTCACTGCTGTCTGAGCCAGAAAATAAAACCGAAGATAACTGCTGCTGAGCTTCCAATACCTGTTGCACCAAGTCAACGTTGCTATTGCTGACAGTGGCTGTGTTAGTTGGAAAGTTTCCAGCTTGCAGTTGCTGTATAGTGTTCTGTAACTGACTCACACCGCTCGCTGAAGAGAAAATACTCGATGAAATCTGTTGCTGCAACGCCTGTGCTGGTTCCGAGAGCGTAGACTGTTGTTGTTGCGAAGCATCGGTTAGCTGTGACAAAGTGACTACTGTGCCATCTGACTGCAAGACTTCCCTGGCTTGGGAATCTCTTGTTTGGAACTGCGCAGCTTGCTGCAATAATGCATCGCTGTTCTGCAGCTGACCTGGAGTAGAGACTGCCGAGAAGCTACCAGGCTGGGAAATGTCCTGCGTTTGGATAGTAGTTAGTGTCTCTGGATTATACACCTTCGGCTGTATTTGTTGTTGGTTTTCATTTTCAGAAGGTAAATGGGAAGCAGAAGTTGATATGCCGGACATACTGTTTTCCAATGTCTGTTGAGTTGGTCCAACCACATTTGAAGCCTGAAAAAAGCAATACATTAAACAGTTCATAAGCTTTCTCAGGTTATGCTTATAAAATTTCCACCAATCCACTCTCAGGAAAGATCAGACGTAAGATTTGATGGCTCTGTCTCTCTCCATACATAACCAATGATGACTAGCAACAGAAATGCTACTTCAAGGAAGGTGACATGGTACAGTTTCATGAAAGCACTGCTAGACAGTGATTAAAGCAACATTCTTAACAGTAATTTACTAGTTCTGTATCACAGGTCAAAACACAAATTCATCACAGCATCACTAACCAATCAAACAGTTTGAATGTGGGAACAAGGTAAGTTACTTTCAAAGGAAATGGTTTTAATCGTGCTCTGCCATCGTATGTTTTCTCCAGACCAATCTCAGACACGACATTTTCCCTGTGTGCTAATCTTCTCCACTATTAGAACACGGACTGGCAGGCAGATGTAACTCCAACTATTAAAGCTACTGTCTTCAGATCACACACTTACCTTGAAGACAGGGGGAGATCTTTTTTCTGCACTTACTTCCATCAGAGCCACATCTTCATTCTTAATTATACTGCTTGGCATGAGTGGAGTTATCAAGGCACTAGGAAGAATGTTTACCTTCTCCAGGTTACAACCAGTGGCCTTCACTGCTGCAGTCACAGATAAGAATGAAAGAAGGGCAATGGAATGTTAGCATTCACGATGCAGAGTGGGGTTTCTAGTGCTTCCCATTTCACTTCAGAGCCCTACCATAAGAGCTCTCATCCTCACAGATGCTAATACGCAGAGAGATCATTGCAAAAGTTTGAATACTTCATATAACCCTAGAAAACCTGAAAGCTTCCAAGTTTTTTGTTCAGACTAACAGCAATGCCATAGTTTTGGTTTTCCTCCATTTGTATCTCTGTAGACCAGGACAGCCATCCACCAATTGCATAAACTACAAACATAAAAGCTTAAGACATCTTTCCACAGATCGTCAGATTTCAAACTTTACTGCAATTCAACCACACAACTTCTCTGTTTCATTCTGAAAAGTGTCTGTGTTCAGATAACCATGTGAACAGAGTACTCAACTCATTCGGACTGTGTTTTTATTCTGTTAAAGGATTCTTCTCTGGAAGAAGCCGGGAGGGGACACAGCCAGGACAGTTGATCAAACTGACCAAAAAGGTGTTCCATTCCATAAAAATGTCATGTTTGCTAGCTAAGTTGGGGGGTGGACTGGAGCGGGGAGTGGTCCTCTTGCTTGGGCTGGGTCTGGCTCTTAGCTCTTGCTACTCAAGGACTGGCTGGGCATCAGTCAGCAGGTGGTGAGCAGTTGTATCATTCATTTTATTTTCCATTATTTTCATTATGTAGTATTGTTATCATTATTTTATTTCATTTCTTTTCAGTAATAACCTTGTTCTTCTCTCATCCCATGAATTTCCTTGTCTTTGTCTCTTCCTCTGATTCTCCTCCCCATCCCACTGGGGGAGGAGGGAGATGAGTGAGCAGCTGTGTGGTGCTTGGCTGCTGGCCGGGGTTAAACCACAACAGCCTCCACACTAAATTAGAGTGCTGTCAGGCTTGCCCTGATATGTTAGTTACTGTTTTCCTCATCTTTTTAATCTTGCTACTAGAAGTCCTGCCAGTCCTATTATCAGCTTGTTTCATTTCCCTAGGTATTTTTGCATATTTCTCCCTCAAACATTCTCTGCAGGTTTAAACTCATCATATCTTGTACTATCCTCCCTAACAAGTTGTAAAGTCAACTTGTAAATATATCCCCTGCCAAGACCAAGCTATTAACATAAAATCATCATGAGCTTCATGATTTTAACCTGAAGCTATGGATTCCTATCAAACTTGTGATCACATTGTTAATTTGCTTACCTTTCAACCTGCTTTCACCAGAGCAGGCTATGGAAATTTCCATTAACCTTTGCACACTACCATAGTTTCAACAATCCACTAAGAAACATTTCCTTCCTCTACTTTATTTCAATATTGGAAGGATCAAGTCACTTCACACTTACAACCCAGGCAAACCTAAAACTTGCTCGCTTGGAACAAAAAGGCCAACTTTACATGGACAGAATGGTTGGGAGGGGGAAAAAAAAAACCCACCAAAAAAACCACGCGCACCTTACTGAAGGGAATAAGTTGAAATTGTCAGGATTAACGTTCTTAACTAGACCCCCTGGAAAGCAGTTTCCTAAAACCACTGGAAAGCTTCTGAAAATACCAAGTTGACACACTGGGGTTTTTTCAGTACTCAGTTCTTCCCCACCACTACCTTTATGTGCGTTTTTGCTAAAATGAATGCTACTCAGTTTCCAAATCCCTTGTATTAACTGCTATCTTAGGCTTGCTTCTTTTTTCTTCTCCCCTTGCGTGCATGTGACATGAAGATTAGACTGCAGGGCTCAAGGTATGAAAAACAGAAGCTATTTTTAATTTTACTTTTTGCAAAGTTTTTGTTCCATACTAGCTCATGTTAAAATATACTTAAAGGAATACTGCAGTCAAGTAAAATATTCAGAAAACAAACCTCTCTGTAAGAATATGGCCAGATTTTATAAGTGCAGACTTATCTTCACGGGACATCTGATTCATTCCTCCAAATTTGGGTAGGAATTTATAGTTAAATTATTAACAACAATGATAAGAATCAATTTAGTACCTTTTATAGCCTCTTCAAAAGAACAATGTTGGGCTGGGCTGGAGATTTCCTTCTTCACATTAACATTCAGAGTACCAGCTGTAGAGACAAAACACATTGAGAACTTCCTTATGTTAAAACAGCAAACAAGTGACAAAACCAAAGCAAACCAAAACACTTGAATCTTAAAGAAATTAAGGTTCTTTGAAACCCACACTAACTTTTGCACTGTATATGGTAATATAAATAAATAAACAAAAATACATGATACAGACAGGCATCAACACCTTCACAGGACATCTGATTCATTCCTCCAAATTTGGGTAGGAATTTATAGTTAAATTATTAACAACAATGATAAGAATCAATTTAGTACCTTTTATAGCCTCTTCAAAAGAACAATGTTGGGCTGGGCTGGAGATTTCCTTCTTCACATTAACATTCAGAGTACCAGCTGTAGAGACAAAACACATTGAGAACTTCCTTATGTTAAAACAGCAAACAAGTGACAAAACCAAAGCAAACCAAAACAGTTACTTGTATCTTAAAGAAATGAAGGTTCTTTGAAACCCACACTAACTTTTGCACTGTATATTGTAATATAGATAAATAAATAAACAGAAATACATGATACAGACAAGCATCAACATTCCTCAAGATAGAGCGTGGTGCACTGTATACAATACAATACTTTTTTCCTGCTCAGCTTCATTTTGAACCTTATGCTAGAAATGGATGCTACCTTATAAGAACAGCTGTCGCCACGTAGCTGAAATTTGAGATACTTGCCACAGAAGTGAGAAAAGCCAAGCCTTTAGCTTTTATTCTTTAACAGAGCAAACCTCACCAGGAAGAGGAGTTTGAAAAGATCCACTTCACTGAGCATTTCTGTTGTATGGACTAAATACTGCGAAATTAGAAACTAAATACTGTGAAATTAGAAATCAGAAGCCTAGCAGGTAAGACTGCCCATTCCTTCCTCCAGTTTTCTATCTTACATACATGTATCTGGAGTGTATGTAAATGGTTGCACATCGTGTGATCTTCCAGCATTAGTCACCACATAGATTCCCACAGAAACAGCTGAGGTTATTTGCTGGTCATGATATGGTGGCACCTTCACAATAAGGTGCTTCTGCAATGCAAAAATAGTATTTAAAAAAAAAAAAAATCACATTAGAAATTGTATTTCTTTACTACTGACCTTACTTGTATTTACATCCATAAAACCAGACTGATAAAACACCATAAAAAAACAAAGACACTGGGAGAAATGTGATCAAGTTACACTTCAAGTGAAGTAAACTGATAACTGACTTGTGCTAGAAGAGAGATTGGAATCATCAGCCTGTATGATGCCCGCTGGCAACTTACAGCTCAAAAAGAAGGTGCAGAAAGGAAAGATGTATGAAGCCCAGCATTTTAAACATGAGCTTGTGCCTAACATGCCTGACTGCACTGCCATCAGTTTGCCATCAAACTCTGCTGGACTCGGACACCCGACTGCTCTGCTGAATCAGGTCTTTGTTCAGACGGAGGGTGCCATTTCAGGTTACACCTAAGCGGATTGAGCACTCAGCAGACATCAAAACAGGCCTGCAGTCATTCACCAGCAATAGCAGCCATGAGTGATCTGTCTATCCCCCAACTACCTGTCCATCCCACTAGAAGCAAGACATCATTCCTGCCCGTGCATGCATGGAATAACCGCCTTCAGCGGGGGGAGCAAGATGACATTTGTTGGATGTCACTTACACCTAATAATTTCTCCGATTTCAGTCCCATAGTCCCTAAAGACATTCAGTTGTGTCAGAAAGAGTAAACAACTATTTTGTAAAACATTTCAGAGCGGTACAGAAATACAAGCAGGTACAAAGACTAAGGCCTACACACAATCTACTTCCACTCACAAATAACCTCTTGGGTCCTTCGGAAAGCTACTGGAAAAACGGTGTTAGGCCTTTTCATCACATTGTATGTAAGGGTAAAGACTTGTCACCAAGTTCATAAACCACACTCCTACTGCAGTATCTAAGTTCTGAATTAGAAACTGAGCAATTCTACTTGTGTAAACCCAAAACAATGATATTCTATCAGACTCAGGAATATTATTTCTAGAAACGCAGAAGAAAAGAAAAAGGCTTATTCAATTTTTCTTTGGAAACAGAGTTGGAGTCTTAATAACAATAGTACACAAGTACCTGATGAAATAATTCCATGTCTATTTCAGCTTCTGCCTTCCAAGAATTCTCATCTAAATGAAAGTTAAAAAGCATAATTTATTGCACATCCTTCAAAAGCAACTTATTTTAGTGCCTTTGATTCTGCTTCTCAGTCTGCTCTCTACAACTCAACTTTATCAACCAGTGTAAACCCAAACATCATGCTCTCTTCAGCACCCCAAGCCATTTTTGCTCTCATACTAACCAGAAACATTCTCTTGGAAAATCACTTTTGTTCCCTTTAGAAAGTTCTTGCCAATCAGAAAAACTTCCTCTTCACCCTTCACTGAACAACTGTGCAGACTTTTCTTTAGGATCTCTGGAACTCCTGCTGGCTGAGCTGCAATTGCAAAACCACATTGTTTGACATCAAGAAAATATCAACATCCATAACAAAGAGCGTTTACTTACAGGATTATAAAGGACAACACAAAATAATTCCAAGCTTCTTCCCTTACTATATCATTGATGACAAAACCTTTCACAAGACAACAGTTTCTATTTCCCAGATGCAATGACCTTATAAAAAAAATCACACTTAAATGATCCACTATGTTCCCTTTTTTTCCTGCATTTAGTAAATCTTCAAAATGAAACTTTCAGGGTTGGAGCTAAAGCTCAAGAAGTGTTCAGGAGAGAAGAAAATCCATTTCTGTAATTTCCTGGCACAGAGAGCAATAAACAAATGCACCAGCCCTTAGACACAGCTGAATCACACCTTCATATTTATCCTTAAACTCATAAAAATATTTTTATGAAGCTTATTTTGTCCTGCTATGCAAAAGGGTAGAAGTAGTAATACCTGTAATTCCTGGGGTTTTCAGATTTATTTTTTTTTTACACGAGAGGTTTCTAGCTGGTGCAACAACTAACTCAGGCCTTTGGCAACCTGACGTAGTGGAAGGTGTCCCTGCCCACAGCAGGGGGTTGGAACTAGATGGTCTTTAAGGCCCCTTCCAACCCAAACCATTCTGTCATCCTGTTACCTTTTTGACCTATATACTTCAGCTAATACAAATCCTTGCAAGAGTCACATCTCTGTAGCTGGGGATTATAGCAATTTATATCCTATAAACTAGTAAAAAGAACAAGGCTTAGAGATACACATCCCTGGAAACCTCTGCCTTTCAGCCAGCGATTCAGATGTTGATTTATGCAACACATTACAAACTGGCTTTGCTGCAAACTCTTTCTATGCTTCTTAAAGCATAAATCAACTAAGACCATGTGTGTTAAATGAAAGTGAGCACTAAAAACAATTTAAATACAGACACACATTTTTAAATAACGTATTTTAAGTTTGTAATATTTAATATGTTCTAAAATAATTCCAGTTTCTAATAAGGATTTCTCAACCACCTTTTCTAGTCACCAAAAAATCCTAGTGGCATACGCTTGCACTTGTTCTTTGCACATACGTGGTCTACTTTTAGCATTTAATAAGAGTATTCTCTGGGCTTACTACACAGAAGAACATCCATACTGTAACACTCCAAATTATTTAATGACCTTTCAGAAAGGATTTTTCTACAACTGTTGCAGCAGGTTCCTAGGCAACCATTACGCCACTACTAAATATGCTGAAGGCACATGAACTTCTGAAAGGAGTAACTGGATTTAGGTTTGCCAGCAAGTTAACAAAGCCTATTTAAAACGCAGACCTTCAATAAAGAGCCTGTGTCTACTTGATGTCTTTCCTATGGTTTCAGGAACATTATTGCAGCTTTGACAACAATATTAGTTATAAACCACAACATAAACAGGCTCTGATGAGTGAATATGTAAACCTTACACTAAAAGGTACACTACACATCTGTAATAAGATGTAGCAAACAAACCAGCTGTAATGTGCTCAAGGAGGTGATTTATATAAACAAATAATATAACAGACAACAAAATGTTATGCCATGTTGATCAGCCAGTATGTAGTTACCAACAGTATTTGGTTGCCTGAGACATTCTGCAAGTCACTAACTTCGGAGTACGTTAAGACAGCAGAAGCACAGAATGCTGGAAAGAGCCTCAAGAATTCCCTTCTCAGCCTTTCCATCATGATCAGGTTTCCCCACATGGTTCCTCAAAGATAGAAGTCTAACCAGTGTATTTTGTTTCTTTGGTTTAGGCCTCCAGCAATGGAGAGGGTTTAAAATTCCTGGGCAATCTCTTAGCTACTTACACAACTAAGATTTTCTTACCAACTGACCAAAACTCAGTTTGCTAAAAATGAAACCAATTTACTCCTTACTGTGTGGGTTAGTTTGTTTGTTTTTTAAAGTTTATTTATGGAAGGATATTTTTTATTTCCTTCTTTCCTTCCTCCTTTTTTCTAATGTCCCTTAGCACGTCATCACTCTCACATATTCTGCTTTTTGCAGAAGGAAGAAGGAGAGTCCTTCGCTGCATCAGCAGCGACACGTCTTTGGTTATCAGCCTTTCCAGGGTTTCCATGGGGCTCCTGCTCTCCCCGAGTCTTGCAAAGGGATTCTCTGTGAGAGCAGAATACAGAAGGAGAGGCGGGCTACACTGCACATCTGCCGAATCACCTGCTGCCCGCAGCACTGGAATGGCGCGGTGGTAGCCGACGTGAAGCTCACATGTTTTTAATTATCTCCTCTCCCGATCTGTTCTTTAGCTGGCCGTTTCTGACAAGCTGAATAGGAGCCCTGACACAATAGGTACTGACAGTGGTTAGAAAAAAGAAGAAACTAAAAACAGTAACTTCTTTTTATACAATGGTGAGAGCACAGCACAAGTGCCCAGGAGCTTGCATAACCATCCTATGTTACATGCACGGGGAAAAAGCTTTCCTATCATCTTGTCCATCAAGAACTATCAATAATCCCATCAACAGCTGTAGTAAATACATTCCCCTATCTCCTCTCTTTGGCAGGTGAGCAGAATTCCCTGCAACTAGCAGTCACTACAGACTGTATGGACAGCCCCGAGGTACTGCAGCCTCCTCCGATTTCCGCTTCCCTGTTGCTCAGTAAAACCTCCCTAGTCAATGCAGCCATCTGTGCACAGTGCTAAACAGAGCATTTTAATAAATAGCTATAAAAAGTTTCATTCTCGCACTGAACCAGAACAGATTCAGCCTCTGGCCCAACCAACTGTAAAGAGCCACACTTACTAACTTATTAGAATTCCTTTCCATCCCTGAAAGCTGTCAGATGACTGTGACAATACAGGATAGATTAAAACCTGTATCAAAAAAAATCATACCAGAAGTTCAAAGCAATCATGATAAAATTTCTGACCTTTTAAAAGGCAAAAATCCATTTAATAAAAGTTAAAACTAAGTTAAATGACTGACCAGTATTTAAAAGAACTCCCCACCCCAAATAAAAATCAATCCATGTGATCTTAGCCATGCCGATTCTGAAATAATCACAGATTAACACTGCAAGGGGAGGTTCCCTCGAGGCATTCTGTGGCAATCCAACTAAAATCCAGAGTCCTCTTATACCGACATTTTGATACTTACTGCACAAAATCGGGGAAGAAGGTGTCTGTAGAGTCAAAGTCGAACCATCTTTGCAAGTGATGTTAACACGAAATACCAGCCTAGCACGTGTGCTTTTTTTCTTGGAACCAGCAATCCCTATCCTAGCTTCAACATCAGCATTTCTCAGCTTCAGGATTCCCACACAATCAACCCTAACAACACAAAACAGTTGAGAGTTTAGTAGAGTTTACTTAAAGTTCAGCATCTTTAATAATCTTTCCACTGGTTACACAAGTCACAAAGTCAAAACTCTTCAGTAATTACTGAAATATTAATTTTTTTTATTTACATGAAATCTCTAGGTGACCTTTCTCATTACATAGCCCAGTTTTCAATTTGGATGATGAATCATGGGAGAAATGAATATAAAAGTAGTATCAATAAAGGAGAAAACGCAATGTAACAAAGTAATTCTGGTAAGCATTCCATTTATAATCACAGATCTTCATTCCTGGGACTAGATCTGGGTTTGTAAGATTATTACTACAACATATTCTGCATTCACTTAAAGCAGTAGTAGAAGAAAACTTACTGTAGTCATATTATTTTTTATGCTCAGTGGAACTTGGGAGTGATAGATACGTCATACCATAACTGTGGTCCTACGGGAAATGTATACAGGGCCAGGGTGAGAGAGTGATGCAGTGCTGACTTGCAGAAAGATATGCTAGATGCAAAATGATTTCAAGCAAAAGCCAAACAAACAAAACAAAAAAAAAAGCGCCAAACACAGATGTGTTAAGAAGAATAATATTGTAAATTTACCAGGATCTTAAGCCCTACATCCAAAACATACATGGACCATTTGATATCTGAGTAGGACAAATCTTTGTGCTGTATCAGGGCCAACAAGCAAGAGCTAGGGAGCAGAGGGGAGATTGAGAGTGTGACTCAGAAGGTGGCACTGGCATTACCCTCAATAGAGAGGTGCTACAGCACCACTGAAATACTAGGACAATTTCTGAGACATCAAGATATCTTATGAGTTTTGCCTAGGCAAAGCTTTTCTTCCTAGATAATTCCAAATTCATCTTTCTAGTATCTCTATATTTATATG
Source organism: Eurypyga helias (assembly GCF_000690775.1). NCBI lineage: Eukaryota > Metazoa > Chordata > Aves > Eurypygiformes > Eurypygidae > Eurypyga > Eurypyga helias. The sequence goes on along the minus strand of NW_010255769.1, from coordinate 19,681 downwards.
GTTTTACATTAACATTTGAGGACAATTCTAAAATTACACTCTGAAAGGCAGTTTTTGTACTTATCATGGGAATATATTTTATATTAAAAAATTCAAGCCGATGCAGTCTATTAGCCAGCTGCATTATCCTGTTCAAGAAGTGGACACTGTAAATCAAAGAAATGTTTCTTTTCTTGAAACGAGACAAGCTTCTAAGCAGAGTGACAGCTTTCAACCACATACCACTAAAGACGTTCTAAGGAAACGAACAGTTTGAAAGATCGCTCCCTTCCTACATTTTAAGATACATGTGAAAAGCTTATTAGGGAATCGTTTATTTCTAAAGTTTCTTGGGAGATCTAACCCACACAAGCAGATGAGGCCACTTGCTCAAGAATCTATTGTGGTTAAGTACTGCCCCCAGAGAGAGTGCATCCTTTCTCAGCTGCGGCTGTGCATCTGTCAGCAGTACCCAGAACACTGCCTATACCTGACTGGACAAGTGCTGTAAAGATAGCATAGCAGGCGGCTTCTGTGACAAAGGCCTATCCGGTGGGAAGACAGAAAGGGAACAAGCAAAGCTAGAGAGGAGAAAAGACAGAATTCAGCCTCACTGTCCACAACTCCCAGCCTTTGGGGCACAAGGGAATCTGAAGATGTCAACAGTCTCCTTCCCTCTTCTGATTAGCAATTCTGTACTTGTTAAAAGAGAAGACAACCAGCAGAACCAGCGGCCAGTTTATAGTTCGCATAATGCTGAACACAAAACTCACCTAACAAAGTTAATTGATAAAGTGTTAAGAAAGACCAGATTAAGCATTAAGTATAATGAACACAAACTGAGAACGCGATTGTGAAGTTTCTTACACGTCTAGCTTCACTAAGTGCCTGGTGTGTACCAAGATATTCCAGACTTAACTACTAACCAATTCCATCAAAAAAGGAAATCCAGTTTCTGAAAACAAGCTGATAAATGAAAATATTAGAAAAAACTCCAAACACACTACTCACGCAAGCGTCATATTGTTGCTCGGGTCCAGTCCGACCTCAATAACAGTGGTCCCCTCTATATCCACTTCTTTACAGGGAGTAGTGTTTCTCCCAGTAACTCTGCAGGCCTGGTAGAACCCGTGCGGCTTCACCCGACCGGAGTCATTACCCACGAACACCTGCAGCACCACCGGCTCGTTGTGACCTTCCAGCTGAAACACAGCAACGCAAATTCAATATTTCAACTGGCCGACAATGACTCTTAATGCAGACAAAACATTTTATGAAGCTGAATGTGAAGTCAATCTGCTCCCAGTGTTGCTGGAAACAACTCTAAGGCTAGAAGGAGCAAAAATTTGTCACCTAGTTTATAATCAAAACATTAATATTTATCTTTTGCCCTTTAATGGAACAACAAATGGCAACTCAGTCGTTTAAAAAATTCACATCACCTCTTTAACCCTTTAATGGAACAACAAATGGCAAGTCAGTCGTTTATTAAAGAGGTGACGTGAATTTTTTAAATTATTATTTTATTTTTAAACCACCTTGAATCCTATCCATCTTCACACAAAATTATCCCAACTCCAACTTTCAGGTCTCTTACGACCCCCACGTTACTCTCACTCCATCCATGACTATTCCCACGTCTCTTCCCAGGATCCTCCTTCCCCACCAGCATCTACATCCACCAGCCAGCTGAGAAAGGGAACACCTGCTGGGGCTGCTCCCAAGGTTGGTAAGAACGTCAGTGTGTGCATGCCAAGCAATCAATTAGCGTGCTACACTTCGAGGATCTCATCTTCAAGCAGCCACACTTTGCAATCTTTGTGAAACCATATTAAAATCATCTAACACCTGCAAAAACACTGTGAGGCGCAACAGGATGAGGGGAAAAGGAGAGGGAGGAATAGGATGGATGACCGTATGGTTCAACCACACAAACCTAGCTGTCCTTCAGACACCAAAATAAAAATTAAAAATGGCAGCTTGCTATCTCCTACCTAAAGTTTACAAACAGTGCTAGGAATCACTGAAACACACATTTCACAACGATTTAGCAGTCCTCCTGCAATCCACTGTGCAAGCTATAAATATCCCAGAACACGTTAGTGACAAATACATTCATTTTTTGTAATACCGACATCCTAGCTTGAACAGGTTTGTGTCCTTTCAACACTTTTTTATTAGCAGGATCCCACTGTGGTGATACATACTAAAAATACTCTGACCTAAAAGAGGGCTTTAAGTCAACCTGGACATCATATGAAGAAGTAACCTCTTTTTATGTAACAGAAGAAAAACACTCCAAGTAAAAAGAAACACTAGATCGCTGCCAAATATGATGTCCTCTCTTCTTTCTGAGCAGCTGCTGCACATCCACAACCACATTCCAGCCGTGTACGCCACCCCAAGTCCCTGCGATTCAAGTCGCGGCCCTGTGACTACACAAGGGAAGAAACAAGAGCTGCAAATTCACGCACTGTGCATTAGTTTGCAGTTACTGAAAACGGCCTCTGAATGTTCTCCCTTTAGAGCAGGGATGTGAAAGACCTCTTTGTGTTTCTTCGTAGCCTTCTTCGTGTTTCTCCTCCATTTGTAGCTCCTCCTTCCCTTCTGGGCTTTGGTCCCCATCCTCTGACGAACTTACAGTACAGCCCTCCTCACCAGGCTGGCAAGCCTGATCACCAACAATTTTTCCTCTCTTCGAGTAAGGTGAATTGCATCAATCATCCTTTTCTCCCCTCCAAATGAAGCAAGACAAAGAAAGCAGCTAAATGCTTGCTGTAGAAACCAGCTATGCAGCCAGGCCCTGCATTCCTGACTGCATCTGCTCTATCCAGATCCTTCCCCTTGATCAGAAGGATCAAGGACACCATTCAGCCCTGTGTGCCTCATCCCTGCCTCAGAACAAGTGACTATCAACACCTAAACTTCAAGGCATCTATACAGGAAACAGACTGCATTTGTTACGTGCGCACACAACTGCGTCCTCTCCTCCTCCCCCCGTTCTCCAGTTCTACCAACCCACGTGTATTTCACCACTGATAACCATACTGAGCAGTACAACCCAAAGTATGCCTCAGTTAGATCTTTACGACCCTACTTGAAAGACAGACACTGGATATGTTGATTCAGAGACTTCTTATCAAAAAATTAAAAAAAAAAAAATCACCTCACTTTTAATTTATTTTTTAAAATGAAACCTAGCTTTATGTCCTTACCCATAAGGCATAACGATGACCCACTGTCATCAGCAATCAAACAGTTACAGCATTTCACTATCTTAGTTTGGTTTGCTTCAAGTGTCTGTCTATTTAGACAGTTCATACAACTGCAGTCTAACAGGGCATTCATCACAGATTATATATCGCTGTCTTGACATAAAGACTCCTTCCTCCTGTATCTTTATGATGCAAACAAGGCTTCTTGTTACCTGCAAGAAGAGATACAATACAGTCTCTACAGCAAAGAGACTGCAAAGTGTGCCCACTTTCCTCTAAAAACAGAGATTCCAGGCCTATTTGAACTGAGCCAGTTTGCATTCTACTACAGCATCCCTTGGAAAGGAGCCCCCGTATCACCTAGCACTAACCAGCCTACCTTTACAGTTGGAAAGCCTTGCTGTGTCCGGTCTTTCACTGAGCCTCGGCTGCCTTCAGTCAGATAACGAGCCCTGTGCTGGGTTTCCGGCTGTACCACTATCTTCAGCTCCTTCCCCTCACTCTTAGTCGGATACTGACCACACAACATTGGGGTCTTCTTCCCTCCAGCTCCTTTCTGGTTCTCTGATGCTCTGGGAAGTCAAAGCAGACCATTAAAAGATGTTATAAGCAGCTCCCCAATAAAAACAAACTAAATCACAGAAAAGCTAAAAAGATAAAGAGTGTGTATTAACAGATGAAGATTTATAGTTGAGGGCAAACTTTGGAATTCTCTTTCTGACAGAGAAGGAAACCTGCAGGATGAAGAGGGACGGTGCTTCCCTGCCTCCTCCATCCAATACAAATACAAACTGCTTCTCAGAGAATAAACATAAAGGAAGGGAAAAGCAATTAGCATTAAACAATGTTAACAAACAGAAGGCAGCTCATAACCTGCTTTTTCGTAGTAGATAATACCGCCTGATATTATCTGAATAAGCTATTTCACTTCTGTAACAAACATACTTATGTACACACACACACTGAATGGATTTAAGGTTAAATGATAGTTCTTTAAATAGGAAAACAGCCTCATGCCTGTCTCCGCCTGAACTTGCATATCCATGCAAACTCAAACACTAATTTCTGTCACAACAGATTGATAAATTTATGTTTAAACCAAATCAGTTATTGTAAAAAGCTCTAACATAATTGCACCAATTTTAAATCTGCGGTGTATGCAAACAGACTGTTTCTTCCCAGGTGCGTACCTTAAGGTGTACTGTGTCTGGTGTTCAGTTCCATAATTAAAACCTGAATGAAGAAGCCCTCCAAAGTAGCACATCATGCAATCGATTCTACGTTCGCTTTAAGGCACAGTGGAAAATAACTCCCGATCTTACTAGACAGTGCAAGTTCGCATAATGAACCTGAAGTCTAATAAACTCATTTTACACTACTGAATGTAAACATGCCATGGCAAACGGACAGGCAAAAAAAGGCCTCCATGATTTTATGCAAATGTAATATTCTTCTCTGCCACCAAAAAGTAGTTTCTAACAGCTAATGACTCTGAAGAAAGCAGTTTAAAATAACAGGTGTGAACTGATTAAAAAAAAAATCCTGTTTCAATGTGCAACATACGGAAGTAATTTATCCAGAATTGGCAGAAGGGTGAAAGAAATGCTTTTTCTTCAGAATTGTTTACGGAGAGCTTTGCCACTGCAGTCTTTCCCTGACCTGAAGGCTGGGGTAACTCGTAGAGCTCTCTTCCCAACTACCAGATGATGTACACTAACAAACTTTATCAGCAGCTTTCCTGAAACTCCTACTGCGCCATGAATAGCACAAGGCCACACGGTACGCACATGCTTCCAAGTCATTCCCCAGCCCCTGCGCTGCCTGGCCCAGCACTTCTCCTACAGAGGGGCTTTCTCCTACCCCAGGGAAGGTCAGGCACTTTTCCCCAATTTTGTCACCTCTCATACCCCTGAAAGTCCTATTTGTCACGCTCTTATTTCTACTAAGCCTTTGAAAACCTTTTAATACATGTAGTAAAGAGTTAAAATGTACACTGCTGAGCTGTTAGGAGGTCTGTGCTTTGTATGAATTTTATAGCATCACAGACTGGTTTGGGTGGGAAGGGGCCTTGAAGCCCATCCAGTCCCACCCCCTGCCATGGGCAGGGACACCTTCCACTAGACCAGGTTGCTCCAAGCCTCATCCAGCCTGGCCTTGGACACTCCCAGGGATGGGGCATCCACAGCCTCTCTGGGAAACGTGTCCCAGTGCCTCCCCACCCTCTCCAGGAAGAATTTCTTCCTGATGTCCCATCTAAATCTCCCCTCTTTCAGTTTAAAACGGTTACCCCTTGTCCTGTCACTCTCTGTGGTGTGAAAAAAAAGCCTGTGAGAGTACCATCTTTCTGCCAAGGATTACTCTGTCATAGCCTAGTCAAACAGGTTGTTTAAGAAAGTAAGAGTGCTGTGTTAAAAAACATACCTTCTTTTAAGAAGAGACAAAATTCTTCTTCAATATAGCATATACAAGACCTGCGATACACTAAATAAACTGCAATTACACCACTATGTCCTTTGCTTCTGTATGAGTTAGGCAAAAATGCTAATGAAACTCAAGCTTGTTAGATAATCACTTTCTCTATTCCTCCTGCCAGGACATTTCTTCAACAGACTAGTAATTAAAAGGAATATATTTACGAACTCTCAGCGCGTGTCTTCTCTTTTTCTCACTCAGAATTTTAAATCACACTGCTACAATCTCTTAGCTTCCCACAGGGAACGTGGGAAGGCGCACAGGGCAACCTCAGCTCCTGCAAACACCATCGCATTATTCAAAACGCTGTGCCTGGGCTCTGTGCTTTCTGCGTGGAGAATGATCCAGGTAAAGACATCACAGGGATTTCTTAGGCTGACCCTGTCACACTTGGAAGTTTCAGCTCCATAAATGAATACAGGAGGCTAAGATTAAGGAGCCAGCCATCAAAATGAAATTCACTTTTAAACACTCAAAATGCAAAGTTTTAGCAGCACGATGCTAACACTTCGGCCTCTCTAACACAACTCTCTTCCTGACAGTACTTTACTGTTAAAACCCAAGTTACCTCAACTGCCAACATACTACTATCTTACACGTTGTCATATTTATGTGAAGAGATTCTGCTTAACATTTATTTTGCAAGTCTTCCCTCTAGAAACCTAATCATTACTTTCAATCAGAAGAGCTGAACTTGAAAGCTGTTGTAAAGCCTTCCCCAGAACTTCAGTGGTCTTTCTTTCTTCTCAAATTATGAGGCTATATCATTTACACATCCTTTTAATTTGGTTTATTTGTAATACCAATATTCATGCACATACAAACACTAAACTATTTCATACACACGCTTTTATTAGCTTAACTGTTACGAGGCAACATCTCCTCAAAACCAGCACTTATTTTTTAGAAAAGAAACATTAAGTGACAAAACCCACAACTCTAGGAAAACAGATTTCCTAAGTTAAAATCTGCCTGGTCCTACACTGGCATCAGGGCTGCTCCCAGTGACAACCTGAAAGTGAAAGTGAGACCAATCATGTCGGAAAGCTGAGACTGCCCTAAATCACCATCAATTCATTCAGCCGGTTTTAAAAAGCCTTTCACAAATTCTAGCAGTTTCCACAGGAATACATTCTTCTCCTTCCCAGTTCTCAAAGGCAACTGACTAGAAGTCTTCCGAGCCAAATGCTATTTCCACTGCACAAATTAGCAAGGGTGCTTTCCTTGCTCTTTTCTTAAAGCCAAAAGTAAATGAACTCCCCTGGCAGAACTCCATCAGGCTGGAAAGTTTTTAGAAAAAAAGTCACTACTGTGACCTAGATTGGTAATGCTAAATCTCCATATTCTAACAACAAAATTAGGTTTTCTAGTATCTTGGCCACTTCTTATCCCAGAGATTTTATTTAAAAGGACAATTCTGTTGCGTAAGAGTTTTGTTGCCGTTCCCTCTAGCCTGTATACAACACATTAGGAAAAAAACCCCACCACTCATCTATCTCTACGTCCACAGAGCACTACTGACAGTACTGATGAACATTCATCGTTAGCCACTAATATTTTAGGGGATGTTACAGAGTCTTGTGATGTTTGAGACTGTGATTGTACGTACTGTCCCAGAGTTTACTAGATCTCCCCTCTCTGTCCAGAGATCACATTTACAGTCACACAGTTCTTGCCTTTCAACAGTTTCTTCCCTTTGTCAGGGAGAGCATGACCTCCCTTGTGCTCGCTGGAGGCAGCTCCCTAGAGCCAGGCAGCTGCTGTACACGCGCCCATTTGCTCCTTTCGGCTCTACCACGTACTCGTGTTGTACTGTATTATCAATCTCGGCTGGGGAGAACGAGAGACGCCAGACAACTGCGGTTGAGTTCAGAGCAGCTGCTGTTAAGGAGAGACCAGAAAACCCAGAGGCCTGAGGAGACCGGAGCGGGCAGCAGAGCCAGCGCTCCTGGCACCGGCCAGCTCCGCTTTTCCCGATGCGGTGCCCAGGCCAGCACACTCTGGAGAGTTTCTCAGAATCACTTTTTCACAGTGAAATTTTAAGTATGGAACTGCAATGACTCTGGGAATACAGACTCCAGGCTCCTTCCCGTTGGAAGATGTGATCTTTCCCTTTGGAAGATGAGAAGTTCGTGATCTTTCCCATCACTCAAATTTTAATATTCACTATTACTGTGATGAACATTAGAAGGTACTGCAAGCACACACGTAAAAGTAAAACCAAACCAAATACACTCTCCCCTGCCAAAAAAAAGAAAAGGAAAAAAAAAGAGCCAAATCTATCCATTTGACCATCTTAAAAGTTGTAAAGAAGCCACAAGTTAAAAAATAAAAAGTATCGACACACTACTGTAAACTGATGGACTTTTTCCTCATTAAGCAACTACTGAAATGCATTTAGTGAACAGTGTGAAGTGAGAGATGAGAGACCACCACCCAGGCGTGCCCAGGTACAGACACACGCATGCACACAACCCAGAAGCACAGAGAGAAACAGGATTAGAGATTTATTTCTGAAAAAATCAAATACAGAAGTGAATTCACAAGAAAAAACAAAATCTGGGTCACTGTATCATCTTAACATTTTTATAAAAAAATTGAAGCATATGTTAATTGAAATGATGAGAGAAATCCTAACAAGCCATTAACCTCCACTCCCATCACTCTCTCTATCTGATAAATAGAGACAGAGACAACAAAGCAGGTAAAGTGTACAGACCGAAATCCTCACATAAAATCCTGCAAAAACACATCAAGATTTAGGGTGCATCCGGTCCACTTCCACTTTTCTTTTTAAATACAGTAATGTTTTCACTGCCATTTTATAAATGGAGTTGTGCAATCTTTTAGGAATTTCGCTTAAACAAGAATACAGGTGAGCTCATCAGGGCTGTGTCCAATTTTTGCAGGAAAGTTTAGCTTCATCTTCTAAATAAAGATTAGGAAGTCTAATGAGAGCTAATGGGCTAGGACGCAAAAGGGAACAGCAGAGAAGGGAAGGGATTTATGTGAGAACCTGAGCAGAACACTTGACGGGGGGCATGGGGGAATTTTATTAGTTTGGTTTTACATATGGTGATAGAACTTAAAAAAAAAAAAAGCAGATACCAACCCATTTCCTGCTTTTGAGTTGCCTTTGCTGTCCGTGCTGAGCTGAGAAAGGACATAGTGAGGAGCTTTGGCACTGTCGGCATCAAATATATCCATGTTGGACTCTTCACAATCTCGACGTTTGATCCCTGGCCTCTGCTTTGGATTTCGTTTGCGTGATTTACGTGGCACCTCAGTGTTATCATTGTAGGAACTGGTACTCATGTTACTGAAGTTGGAGGGTGAATCCTCCATCCACATACTGCAGCTCTGTTCTGACTCCAATCCACACCCCTCATCCTGGCAGGACATCCGACTGTTGTCCAGCAAGTCCTCAGGTGGTGGCGAGATGTACAGGACTGTGTGTCTCTTCGGCGTTGACTGTTGCTGCTGGACTGTGTTACTGGTTAACTGCTTTTCACTTACCCCTCGGGTACTTACCCCCACGGCTGAGGAGCAGCTCTCCACTTGCATAGCCTTGCTGTCGGTGACTGAGGTAGAGTAAATGGTAGGACTGGAAGAGGTGGTAAAGGAGCTGCAAGCACCGCCCATGGAGGAAGAGGAAGGAGCTGAAGAAGCATCTGCGGTGTATAATTCACAAGTAAATACAAGATACATGGTTCTGTGTGTGCTGGCTATAGCAGTCCCATTGAAATAAAGTGATTTATGAACCGATTTCGTTTCCCCCAACAAATATTTGGAATTTGGTTAAGTTTTAGAATGTAAGTGCTTAAAGCAATACAGCCTAACCAATACAGCATTTTGGAAATGTCCAAATAAGACTTAGTACGATCCACTGTAATCAGCTTTTTTTTTTAAAACTTAATGTTAATTGATAAAAATGGCCGCAAGTAAACAGAGCTTTCATTGCCTCGGCTGGACTAGTTATTTCTGTAGAAGCCATTTCATCTAAAATAATGGAAGCCCCAATGCAAAATGCTTATAATCCACATTCCGTGCCAATTAAACCATTTATTGTTGGAAATTTTTATTTTTGAAAAAGACGGGACTGTGCTTAGCCACAAAATATTAAAATAAGTTTCTAACCTATGAAGCAGAGAACTACAGGTCATTTTTAATGCAGACACTCCCTGCTTCAGAGGCAAATCCTGGAATAAAAATATGAGAAAATAAATGAGAAAAAGAGCTGCTGATTATTCCATCATAAATGAGAAATAAAATATAAAATCAACTGAGTCGGTAGGCAAAATGGAACTGGTATCAGTCTCTATGCCACAGCTGTTTGTTTTGAAGGTTCAAAACAGGGATGAAATATCTCTGTTGGTGACCTGCTGATAGAAGATGACATGAAATTTCTGCAATTTGACTCTTTCAGTCACCGAGACAGAGTTCTCTCAGACTCCATTATCCGAGTCCCTTGCGCTGACAGAGACAGCTTGGGACAGACCTCTGAAAAACTCCCATGAAGCAGGGTCTTTTGAACAACGTGATTGTGACTTCTCTGGAGGTCACACACAGATCAATCTGTTTTCGAAACATGAAAGGACAGCTAAATTATTAAAAGAAAACCCTGAAGATTTCTGGCGAACAACATAATCGTTTCCATGGAAGAACTTTTAACGGACAAATCAGCTGAAAACACAGGCTAAAACCTTTCAGGGGAAGCAGTACAGACAAACATAGGTCTGTATTTATTTATTTAAATCAGCTGTAGCTCACTGCAGAATAACTCGATTTTATATTCAGATTTAAGCTTCCTAGGGGCGAGATGCTGATTTCTGTATTTCTGCACTGCTGACCACACCTTACACGATAAACCAGAACCACAGAAATAATCTAATTTTGGAAATAAGTTGTACATTATACATATACATAGTTATGTGCTGCGTCTGTTCAGCTAGTTAACTGCTGTCGTATAGGTAATCTCTATTATTAAGAGGAACATAATGGTTTCCTTTTTGTTGTTTGGGATTATTTTAAAATCCCAAATATTATCTTAATCTCCCAAGTCTAAAATGTTTAGAGGTAGTTGAACTATTTCAGTCAGTTAAGGCTATTTAAAACTAACAGAATAAAGTATGTTCAGCCATCATAAATATATTTAAGTAACAGCAAAACTTAGCAAACCTTCCCAGAAATCACCCTACTTGTGATTACCAGGGGCTATCAATGACTGATGATTTAATTTTTTAACTGTTATTGTTTCTTACAGCTGTTCTGTGCTAAATGAATTTTAAAATAAACATACACTGCTACAGATTGTCAAATTTAGTGGTCATTACAGTTTATCAATGAACTATTCTGTTTTATCTTCATAGGAAGTCCCTTCCCCAAAACCTCCCAGTGAACCAGGAGCAGATGAATGATACCAGTTCCATTTTCCAGTTTGTTCTTTGGCAAATACAGTGGCTGAAATTGGAGAATTCAGTCACTTTGAACTGCATTCCAATTTAAAGGCAAATTTATCCTTTGTATATCATGCATTAATGCAATGCTTTTTCCAAAAACATTTATAGGATTGGCAAGAACTATTCAATCTAGATATTAATTTCAGTGACAATATTTAGGAGCTGATTTGCAGCCACTTTGAGTTGGGAAAGATCATTGCTATTTGGGATGTTGACTTTGTTCTGTTAAAACAGAATTCGTTTCCATTCGTCATTTATAGGCTCAGAGAAACAGAAAGGTGCAGCACGCATACAGCATATGTGCTGCATGCAAGGGTTTGCCAACGGAATACGCGGAGCACGCCGCAGTAACGCGGCGGAACTGGGCGACTGAACAGCAGTATTTCCCTCGTTTAAAATCAATTCTTTTAACGGATGAAAGTGAGTATCATCCACGGTACAACGCAGTGTATGCACACCTCGTGTTTGCTTGTCCGTGACAGACCCTGACAAACAAATAACTGTGTACACTGAACTAGGTAGTTGGGCTCTAGAATTGGAAGACTTCTCCTCCCAGCAGATTGTAACTGTGTACACTGAACTAGGTAGTAGGGCTCTATAGCAAAGCTTTATCTTTGTTCAGCAAATAGTAGGAATGTTTTAGATAGGTCTTTTTAAAAGACCTGTAAGAAAAAAGGTGACAATCCATACACAGGTCTGAAAGGTGACAATCCATACACAGGTCTGCACTGGAACAGGTATGCCCAACACTGATCATACCCTTAACAAATGGTTCAACGCGTATCCTGTCCAGAAATGCAACAACTGTACTTTTCCCTCACTTTCCTAGAAAAAAATAAATGGTAAATAAATCACAAACCAAAATATTTTTCAGGATAAAAGGCTGGGTTGGATGAGGCTTGGAGCAACCTGGTCTAGTGTCCCTGCCCATGGCAGGGGGGTTGGAACTGGATGGGCTTTAAGGTCCCTTCCAACCCAAACTGGTCTGTGATGATGATTCTGTGACAAAGCTCTAAGAGCTGGTAAGGGTACCATTATTTTAGGGTGCAGCATTTTGCACTATTTAAGTTGCTGTCATTATTGCTATCCAATATGATTTCTCCTCCAGTTTTTTTTCTAGAAGTTGAAAAGCATGCATGTGTATGAATGTGTGATTTTCCTTTATACACTTAAAATGGAAAGAAATGCTCTCCCTTATAAATTGGTTATCCTCTCCTCGATTTATCGGATACACTCCTGTGTAACAAGATCAGATTATCAAAAAAGTATTGAGATAAACAGTAATGGCAAGAAAACCTCTTTAGAGATACATGCTCTCAAATCAATGCCATTACCATCTGCAACCATGCAAGTGTTTTAACACATGTAGAAGCCAGAGTCTTCTCTATGACAACAGTTAAATACTTAAGAAAGTATAACAAATATTACAGCCAGTGACATAAACTGGCTATATTAGAACAATCAAATGCACAAATTTAAAATCTATTTTGGGGCATAAAACCTTACTAAAACAATTACTAATTTAAGTGATGCAAATGCTAAAACATGATCAAATGTATGTTTTCTCAGAGCCTGCAGGCCTTTAGCCAACTCATCTTTCTTTCAAGTAATAATTAAATGGGACCAACCAAGAATTCACAAAGGTACTATAATGAATAAACCACTGTGTTTTACATGGCTCTCATTTTGGTTTACCAATTTATTCTAAAGCCACTGACAACACACGCCCATCTGACACCCTAAGGGATCTCTTGGTTGAATATGCTGCATTTTGAAAAAAAAAAAAAAGAAACCAAAGAAGTTTATTGTAAAGTTTTCAGCAATCCAGACTTGACTGGTATTGCTTTAAAAGGTGAGAGCACTTGGCATTTCCTGGGTTTGAGGAATGAAGCTTTCCCCAACACGCAGATAATAAGATCTAACCAGTGGACATCAGGTGTGCAGGGTGTACCTGGTCACTGCCAAGTTAAGAGTGGAACCACACACACGCCTTTCCCAGTTTAAGCATTTCTTTTATTTGAGGTTACTTTCTTCAGACACATGTTAATAGGAATTGTTACAGGTGGCTCTTTCATTTGCAATTTAACAGCGGTTGCCATGACAAATATATAGTTTAAATGAGTATGTACATTTTGAAATATAAGACTAAATATACTTCAAACACAGCTTCAAAATAAAAATTGCTTTCAAAGCAACAACATCAAAGAGAAGCCAAGTGCATGTTATGGCAAGTATGCAGCCACACTATTCTAAACGAAACGTGCACTAGCATCACAAGGTGGCTTGTTTTCCTTTTTCTTAATTAAAGAAAAAAAAATGAGAGAAGAAAACTACTTCCACATTAGAGCAACTTTGATCACTGTTGAAACTAAACCTCCTGAATCTATTCATGGCCATCACTGTAACATCTAAGGTAGCTGAAACAAGTAATTCAGAATTTGTTGCCTGTCCTACAAGCTTTTTTCCCTCTAAGAGAGGCAGACTGCTACCAAATAGTTTAGCATAAGGAAGCTCTGGTTCTGTTTTAGACATGATAATTTACACATCAGTAACAAGCAATTCCGTAATGTGTAAATGAAAGACAGAAAATAACCAAGAACTAACAAATTAAGTGGTTAGCGCTGGAGTTGAGAATGCAAACAAAGATAACCAAGTACTCCGCACTATTCCTAGGAAGCCTAAATTTCAAAGAAATTCCAGTTGATCATGATACCAACCATTTGTACATTTGCTTCTCAGAAAGGCTAAAAAAGTGCCTACCGCCCCCAAACATTTACCTCGCCTTCAGGCAGTGAACTTTCTGACACAAAAAGCAGCCAAAACACAGGCAGTGGAAGAAGGGATGCAACACGCGTGTGGCACAAATGCATGCTGCTGAAAATCAGAGGCTCCTGGGGTATCAGAGACTGAGGGAACACATCGCAAGGAGCATCCCCTTGAGCAAGTCAGTGCAGCTTCTCTCTTTTCAATAACATAAAGCATTGAACAAAGAAATTTTATTACCTCCTGAGGTAGCAATTAAGGCAATGACATATTTCTATATTCTATTATCCTGTGAAGCCAGACAAGGCATTCAGCCTCTAAAACAAACCTCTGAAAGGCAGGAGAGAAAGAAAAAAAAAAAAAGAAGAAGAAATCACTACTTGGCATTGAGGGAGTCTTGTCTTTAGCTAACAGACAGAGCCAAACCTGAAATCCTTGTTCATTCTTTCCAAAGAGATCCTTAAATACAACAGGGATTACCAAGTTCTCAAAATTAAGTAAGTAGCATCCTGATGGGTTTGGTTTGGGATATTTTTCTTTAACTGCAGCTGGAGTGCAAAGCAAGTCATTTCTCGGACTGGAAAGCTTAGGATTGTGAACACGAATAAATTGGAGATTATTTTGGTTTTACAAGTTTTGGTTTTCAGCAACCTGTGCACGAACAGCCAGGACTAGCAAAAAGCCATTCAAGAGCTCGCCTTTTTCTCAGAACCTAGCCTGCATCCCATGTGAGACCCCCCCTATGCTATGTTCAGAAAACAATTAGAAGTGCCAAAAATGAAAGCTCACCACAGAGGGTGAGGTTCAGGTGGTGTATAAGCTTAATATATGAAGTATACCCGTGTATTAAATTTGTTAACATATGTAACATGTCATGTTCTTGGTAAGACTTTGTATGTTAGTTGGTTTGTTTGAACCACTGGACAGAGAAGAACAATTTCAGAACAAAAGCAGAAGGATACTATGTGCAAAATTTCCACCATCAACCCTTGTGTTACCAAAGGTTTTAAAGGTAAAAACCAGAACTTACAAAGTGGCTGCAAACCTGCTTTCAAACACCTCACATGCCAAACTTGGGTTTCTACTTTTCTTCTTCTTGTATTACTGATGTAATGTCAAAAACTTTTCCAAAAAGTTTAGTTTCAAATCAGTATCAATCCACTATTTAGAAATAAAATTTAAAAAAAAAAAAGAAAGAAAGAAAAGAGACTTATGAAGAAGTCTGAAAACAAGACCGACCTATACCCTGGGTGAGATTGGATGGGTTAAGTGTCTCTGGCACTATTTGTCTTCACTATTGACAGACACTGTCACACAACCCACCACTCGATGCCTGTCTCTGAATGGCGAAGCTAGAATGCAAGTTAAGTGTATTAATAGAGAAAAAAACTAGCATCCCAGCAAATATAATAAAGCAATCCAATTCACCAGTTATTAAAAACACTCAGATTCAAGATAGGTAGGTTAATTTAATTTACATTAAGCCCAACAGTGTAAATTCCCCTTACATTCACATGCTGACCCAAGCAGTATTATACTTCGGGTAAATACATCAATCAATCTGGTTCTGTTATAAATGACATCCATTATTAAATTAACACTCATGTTTAGGTATCTAAGTAGAACTTTGTTAGTGGCTCACGCACACCAATTCCATGTATCTTAGATCCTTCCCCACTCAGAGCGATAAGCGGTTGCATCCAAGCAAGTCAGAACTCTAGGACTCTCAGCTGCTCTCAAGCTCTACCTGTCACCTCCTCAGCCTGCTACCGTAAGAGTGACTGTACAGTGATGTCAGGACTGATGGATCTGGCAAGGAACACTTTGATTTAAGAAACAGTCTTTTGTTCTTTACATTCATGGTTGTGGGTTTTCTTCCTAAGAAATTAAGGACTCCTCTTGGCCTTCACGAAGTCTTCGATGTTGCTACTGCAAGGGGATGCCCAAATAATAATACAGTTAGGTTGTTCTCCTCTTGCCCTTCACTGGATTGGAATTGGGTTTACTGACTATGAGATTCAGGAAGACTGAAAATAATCTAGGGGGAAAAAAAAAAAAAAAGAGATGATCTCATGTACATCTAGAGAACCCTTTATAGGAAATTGTAAGGAAGCGCTGCTCCATGCAGAGGACCTACAATGTTTTAAGTGAATTTGCAGAGAACACGTTATCCAAATGTTTCCATAAAACGGAAACAGTAAGAGAAATCTTTTTCTTACGTATTTCCCAGCAATGACTTCTCAGCAGCAGAATTCAGAGGGATGAAGGAACCTCTCCACCACCCCGCAGCTGTACCTCAGCCCAGCCCAGCCTCTCCCAGACTCATGCAATTACCCTCACCGTAGCTCTTTCGGGTACACACTACTGGCAGGAGGAACACTTGAACTTGTTCACACACGTTAGTGCTAACGAGCCAGAGCAGCCAGGGCACTGTACTAACGCACAGCATCGGAAAGATGCATTTTTAAGGAGCACTAGGATCCAGTTTAAATTCATTCTGTAAGATAGAAGTATCTGACACATGACTGAGACAAGCACACTGCAGACAGAAATCCCTGGAAGACATCCTCCTAGGAAATTACAGGAAGGCACTTCCAACTGGGAGGGTGGTGGGAAGGGGAAGTGAAAAGCCTACAAAGAAATGGAAGTTTTTATAGGCACTGGAGATCAACTACAAAGAAGAATCCTTTTTTTCTGGTAATTTGTTTACAACATGTACTTATAAGCCCAGGATAACTGAATTAGTAGCAGCACTGATACCTCCTTTGAAATTTCTGGTAATTATTTCTCTATCAACAGGAAAAACTGACTAATGATACCAGGAAGGATGATAAGTTGGCAAAATATTTTCATTAAAAATAAAAATCAAGAAACCTGACTCTAGCTACTCAGAAAAGAAACAAAACCAAATAACCCCACACACACATCTCCATTTTGAAGCCTTATTAGAATCTTTAGCTTAAAAATTATGAAAGAGGTTATCTTGCCAGTGGAAAACACGACCCACACCCCTTAGCAACTGGCCTCTACCCCACAGATGATTCAAATATTTTTATCCATTTCTCTACAGTAGCAATGGACAAGCAAGGCCTTTAATTATTAAAATTACCAAAACTGCTTATGGCAAGTATTTCATTAACAACTCTGATCAAAAAGCCAATTATTCCTGTCTGGGACAAGTAGTTTGTCCCTTTAATTAAAGAAGCAAAAAATTGACATGATCACAACAAGGTAAAACTTTCATCGTTTACCAAATATTCTCCCAGGATACATACAGAGATGTTTGGGAGCGAGGAAAACAAACTGACACAGCACAGATTAATTGTATCCTCCAAACATGAAGAATGCAAAAAGACTTCAGTAAATACATTTCAGTAGCACAAAATCTGTTCCCATTTTGTTACAGCAAGAACAGCGCTCTTTTTGTGAAAATTGAGTTTGAGATAAGAACTGGAAGCTGTCAGAATGGAAACGATGCAGGAATTACTATCCTGCGGAGCAATACGAAGAAATATGGAAAGATACGTTTTTTGCCTCTGTGGAAAAAGGAGAGCAGCTTCAGAGATCATCAACCAGCTGCAGCAGCTCGTTCCAAGATCTGCTACAGAAAGAGCGGACGGATGATAAGCAGAGAAGCAAGTTTCTGTAACAGTTTTCTTCACTGGGGTTTG
>NW_010255769.1:236-2091 GCF_000690775.1 Eurypyga helias | reverse complement strand
AGATAAAAGATGAAAATGCAACACCTGTTTCAAGTCCATGGTCTGAAATCCTCCTGAATCATCCCCAGAGGACAAGACCAAGATGTTGACCTACCAACTAGAAAGACACCTTTGAGAAAGGACTTTAATTAGCAGTTTGAATTCAAGCTTTTGATGCACTTCAACGTGTCTTCATCAACACGAAAAATTCGTTCAACCTTTAAGAACCAACTGAAGAGAATTAAGCATTCCTCCGTGCAAGCGGAGCTTATAAAATACTGCGTAGAAGGCATTATTAAAGCTTCAGGCATATTTATTTCACATAAGAAATCCCCAGGCATGGTTTACAATGACATTTCTCAGCATGACACCCTCCCGCATTTCAAGAGTCTAGAAGATGATTCATATTTAATGTGTTTATGGCACCGCACCAGGCAAAATCCTCCTTTTCCTGTCCCCTGAACAAAGACACTTGTAATTCAAAAGCAAGCAGAGAACAGTTTCTAGCAGGAAAACCAGATCCTTTTCCTCTTATGCTTTCCAGAAGAATAACAGAATTAGAGGCTTGAGATAGCAGCTTAAAATCCTAGAGTTCTATGAAATTATACTTGCCTGTTTGACATTCAGAGTGGGTAATACCTCTTTTGTCTGGATTAATAAATGGCATATACATTTATTAACAAACTAATGAAAATCCAATCACCAACATTTAATTTTAATACTCTTAAAACTGTTCTGTAAATCACAAAACAAATTTCCAAATGGAAGAACTAGAAGTCTGCCCCTGCAAGGTCATCACTGCTAGAACAGCCCATCTTGCTCCTCCAAAAAAACACAGAGAAGTTAACTGCAGCAATATGCATTTCTCACCTATAATGTGATTTATACAGAACAAACCCCACAGCAGAATGACTGACAGAAAAGCCTCAAGTGTGCTGAATTTCAGTTTAGTCTGTGTTTTGGGAAGCAGAGAACAAACTGTGTTAACTATTACAGGAATAAGAAAAGCTCTCACCACCTTCCCTGCAAAAGAATCCTCTCATTACTGAGAGTAATCACATCTACAATCGACTTCTACATACCGTGTGCTTGCAGCATCTCAAATTAGCCCTTCCTCTTAACAACTAGAGTAAATGAGATTAACCTGCAATGCTATGGAGACTGAACTATCATTTCCCCAAAAAAGTGAAGTTTTGGAGAAAGTAAGAGCTGACATTAAAAAAAAAAAAATACAATGCAGAGGGAGACTTGCACAAAACAAGGGAAAGCTTTCAGATAAAGGAAAGCTAGTTTGCCACAGCCATCTTTCCTCCTCACTCCATCATCTGTACAGTGTCAGCTCCTCAAAAACGTGCCTGCAGTCGGCTATTAAGGATGTGATATATGCAAATGAATAGTCAATCTTGGTCTTTTAAAATATAAACATAAATTTCATGTTTTCCTCTATAAGCATAGACATGCACAAAGGCCAGGCTAATTTTCTTCCTATTTCCCTGTTAAGAAATGAGAGCCCAGTCACATTTATTACTACAAGAGGCTGGGTGTCAGGGCTTGGAAATGTGGTACCAACTTTTCAAAGACACTATAGCAATCCTAAAACAATTAAAGAAAACAGTAAAACACAATACGCCCTTTTATCTAGAAACATGGTACAGTTAGGGCAAGAATGCAGTCGAAACAATGGTGTCCTATTCTCTTGAGAAAGTGGAGAGATTTGGGTGCAGAGCTCCCACACAGCTAAGCTCGATGAAAAGCTGAAGCGCTCCCGAGATCCTGGTTTTCTCAGCTGACTTCCAGAGAATGCTCCTGCTCCAAGGTAGCTGCGTGCTGCGGGTACCACATCACCTCAGAGGTGCCGGGTTCACTAGAGGAGGAA
>NW_010255769.1:0-205 GCF_000690775.1 Eurypyga helias | reverse complement strand
TGGGGGGGGGAGGGGGGACGACACGACTGTGGCTATAAACAACCCACTGAGATCCACTGCAAGGAGCAAATTCACCTCTCCTTGTACCCCACCTACAACTTAAGTAGACACTGATGTTCCTTCCTCTGTTCCTAGGAGTTTGTTCCCAGCTTTAAGAGAAAAAAAAAGTCTGGCCTCAGACTTACCAGAAATACCCAACTATCTG
>NW_010255768.1:0-3721 GCF_000690775.1 Eurypyga helias | reverse complement strand
GGTCATATGACCTGATGACTGCTATCTCTGTTCAGAGCAAGAGAGTTCCTCGGTTAACTTTTAACTCTGTTTTCTACACAGAATCATCTGTGAAAGAACTTGTGCCCTCTTTCCTTCCCCCTGCTGAAAGATGGTGCAAGTTCTGACCTCTCGGCAGTCCACCACAGACAGACGACTTAACCACAGACTCCATGAACTTAAACAGTTGATGTAGTAGAGGAGAGAACACTCCTTTCCCAGAAGATAGGCAGTAAAGACCTGGCTGGTTGAGGACATATAGCCGTCCGAGTATAAAATACCGTAGCTGCTTGTACCTTTTGGGAGCCAGTAGCTTCACTGTTGACTGAGCTGCCTTCGAGTGGTGTTAGGGTCCGAAACAGTGATGAGAATACTGTTTTAATATTCAAGAATACTGAAGAGAAAGCGGTAGAACCAGAAAACTGGTCTCCTGGTTGCATTCTGTGGTTTCACGTGGGGATTTTGATTATCTTGGTGTTTTGGGGTTTTTGTTCCTAGCTGCATTATATGCTCACATCCCCAGTGCTGTAAAAAGGAGGATTCTTCCTAGAGTTAGACCAACTGAACGAGAAGCAGAAACAATAGTACAAAAAGTAACATAGGTTTACACCCTCAAGCTCTCCTGTTCTGCAGCTCCAAGCACTGCCATGGCTGAGCCCCGGGGGTTTTAAATCCTAAATGAGCTTGAGTAACAGTGAAAGTCCTTTTAGACCTCCTCTTGGAGTATGAGGTTGTGGTTTCTTCCTGCTACTGGCTTCAGTTTGTTGATTTGGAGTAGATTGGTGGTGCTCTCCCTCAGATGAATGGCAAGCCACAGAAATGAATCAAAATACTTGGGGCTTTTTTTGTTGTCTTATATGTCAGCTCCTAGTTGCGTCTGCTTTATTATCAAAATGTGGAATTTATTTGTTATTAAAACTTGGAATGTGGCACAATTGAAAACCGCAGACAAAGCCACTCGAAGCTAAACTGAAATCTCCTTGTTACATTCCACAGCAATTGGGTAGAACAGTTCAACTAAAGAAAATCAAGGAACTGCTCAGTTACCACATCACATCTTACGTGTTTACCCCTCATTTTCAGCATTCAAATAGCAAATATCGAAACGTCCAGTGTAATACTGCAGCATTTAGAGTTTTTCGTTGTGAAAAACAAACATGTCCCATGGTTTCTTGTGTGTTTAGATCTTCCTGACAGAAAACCTGTCGTTTGTTTCCTACGTATGTTAACAACCCTGCTGGAAAACAATGTGCACAGTTACAGTACTGCAGAAATAAAACTGGTCCTGAAACACTGTACTCCAGGAAAGCAGACACCAAAGGAATGTGAGACAAATGGAAGAAAATTGTCTGGAAGTTTCTGATGCCTGGGAAATCCATGGTGGGGAGCAGTTAAGATATGTTTGGAGAGAGCAACAATCAGCATTCATTGCAGTAAAGCCAATTAAGCTAAGACAACAGTAGAAACCAATGTGGTTACATGAGAAGCGGAGTCAACCACAGGGCAGTATAAGCAATGGAAGAGTGGGAGAGTTGTGAAAACAACCAGAACCAAGTAAAAAAGAGTAATTAGACGACCAAAGAAAAATAATTATTGGCATCTCAATTAAAACAAAGAACACCTAGCAGAGTTTTTCCCTTAGTGACTTTACATGTGTCCCAGCAAAAGCCCCCCCTGTATGCTATTCAACCGGTTCTTCCCAAATGAAGAGCAGATCATTTGCTGGAAGGCATCAGCACGTTACTTATAAATGGACTGGGTGTGAGAAGCTACCCTTACATCCAACTTTACTTGCAGTTTACATAGATTTTACCCCTTATTCAAAGCTGAGATTTAACTGCCCGTGTTGTGATTTAACAAGCAAAATTGAGAAAGTACAGCTGGCTTAATTTGGTCTGTGTGAGCAAGCCTGAAAGCTATTGCAAGGACAGTGGAGGAGAGGGAATAGCCCTCTGTAAAGATTATTCCATTGATGGTATGTGTTTGGCAAATTACAGATAGTTTTGGGCATGTTCCTGTCTAATTTCGTAAGAAATGGGTCATTTAATCTCTCCTTGCAAGGGAGGTTCTCCTTATTCTCCTTAATTGTTGAGATTCCCTTCTTCCCATTCTTGAGAAATAATTGTATAGCAAAAGCAAGCACTGCTTTTGCCTTTTTTGGCAAGAAATTATCTAATTCCTATGCAGACCTCTTGAGGACCAGTGTTATAGCTCTCTTCCCAGCTGAGAAAGACTAGGCAGAATTTCTGTGTAGGGACTCTGTGTCAGGAGTTACACATCCAAAAACTTGTACTTACAGGCAAGAAAGGAAAAATTTATAGGTCATAATCAATCCATGAAAAATGTTGTCTTGTTTCCTGTCTGAGATCTTGGAAGGCTCCTGTTCCTATCTGCCTCTGTGTCTGTCGAGTACAGGGAGTTTCTCCTCAAGGGCAGCAAATGTAAAGCTACTGCAAGATATGGGCAATTCTCCAGCCCATTTTCAGGACGCTTCCCTCCCTGACACACCAATTAAACAGTCAGGCGATAGGAGGTCAGTAGGGCACAGTGTACCTTTTTTCTCTTTCCTATTTCCCCTCTGCACTGAAATGATTTTGCTGGCAAAACTCAGTGTCTGTAACAGCTGTGAACTCTTCACCCTGCTCTGGGAGATCAGGTCCGTCTTCAACTCTGTTTGTTCTTCAGCTTATGAAAGTGGCCATCGACCAAGCCTCTGAAAACTGAGCTTAGTAGGAAGTGTGTGAACAGTATTAGTACAAGAACTTATCCTGTGGAGAGGCTGCTTCTTCCAAATCACTGCTGAACTGGTAAATGCTCATTAAAAAAAAAAGAATACCCAACCTGGTTTTTGGTGGTGGAGTCAGTAGGGATGGTGCTGAGGCACCAGATAAAGAAACAGATGAAACAACAGACTAAAATGGAGAGGACTTGTAAAATGATAGTTGAGTTCTGAGGAAAAACCAGTATGGTTAAGATGAAACAAGGAGAGTGGGGGAAGTGTTCAAGGCCAGGCTGGATGAGGCTTTGAGCAACCTGGTCTAGTGGAAGGTGTCCCTGCCCATGGCAGGGGGGTTGGAACTAGATGATCTTTAAGGTCCCTTCCAACCCTAACCATTCTATGATTCTATGATTCTAACTATTATTTCTTAACTGTTGTTTTATTTTGAATGCACTGAGCAGCTGAGTTAACCAGATATTGTTGTGGTTTCCCTTCTTGCTGAACAAACATGCCAGTATTTGTACGCAGCTCTGATACGAGAGCTTTCTGGGTTGGCTTTTGGGTTCCTCGTTGGCTACACGAAATCTGCGTTCATCTGTGAACTCCTCTCATGATCTCATAAACTGAGGAAAGAGAGTTCCTCCTGGCACACTTGTTCTTTTCCATTTTGCAGCTATAAACGTGGTAGATCCAGAGCCACTACAGCCATGGTTTTGGGGATTGGAACTTTAAAAGCCAAGTGCTTGATTGTCATGGGCACAGAGCACAGATGCTCTTTGAGCAGACACATCCAACTGGATACATGGCTGGAGGTTTTTACGAGGCATATGGCCTGTCTTTTCTTCATGGAATATCATTGGGAGTATGGGACACTGTTATTTCATGAGGGACCTGTGAAATGGGTTTATTGGACCAGGTGTCAAGGAAGGCAAAATGTGAGTGATATCTAAATAGGATTCTGTGCATAAACACAACAGATCAAAT
>NW_010255767.1:13752-31680 GCF_000690775.1 Eurypyga helias | reverse complement strand
TATTTTATTTTATTTTATTTTGTCTGCAGCCAAGAGCTCCTCGGGGCAGGAACTGCCTCTGTCTATCTGCCAGAAGGGTGCCACAAACATTTGTGGGACAAGACAAATAACGTAGTAGTGTTGCCTCTAGAAACCAGGCACTACTACAGAAAGTAGAGAAAATCTAGCCGTAACAGGAGATTCAGGACAAAAGAATCAGCATCCTGGCCAGTGGCAGCGCGGGGATTTTCTGCTTGGTGCATAGAGTTCATTAGCTTGAAAAGAATATTTTGTAGCTGATATGCTTTTATGCATGTATAATGTGACAGAAGTTTTAAGGAAGAATATCAGACAAGAACAGTGAAAGATTATTCGTAATCAAGATAGTACTACCAAGGTGAAAGTATATAAGGTTCTTCTGGGAGGTGGGGGTGAAAGCCAGAAAAAATGGCCATTACTTCATAAAAGACACTGCAACCTTCTCCTACATGTCCCATCTTTGCAAACAGCCTGTGCTGCTGCATGTTGAGCTCTGAGTGGGGACAGCCAGTGAGATCCCCACTGAGTACTACTGCACAAATGCAGAAGAACTCTAAAAACATCATTTACAAAGTGTATAAATCTATGGGAACTCATTACAATGAGTACTCGCAACAAGTTTCCATGGATATATATTTTTTAAATAACACTTGAATATTTTGGAGAGTGACAACTCAGATGAACCCAAAAAAGTCTGCATAGGGGAAAGTTGTAAAGGTTAGTCCTTTACAAGGTAACAGCCATGTCTGCTGTTTTCCAACATATAACAACAGAATGTTCTTGTCTTGTTAGTATTACGTTGATAATGATAGCCAGTGCTGCTCTTGGAGCGAGTCCAGAGGAGGCCACGAAGATGATCAGAGGGCTGGAGCACCTCTCCTATGACGAAAGGCTGCGAGAACTGGGCTTGTTCCGCCTGGAGAAGAGGAGGCTCCGGGGAGACCTCATTGCAGCTTTCCAGTACCTGAAGGGGGCCTACAAGGGCACTGGGAGAGGACTTCTTACAAGAGCCTGTAGTGATAGGACAAGGGGGAACGGGTATAAATTGAAATCAGGGAGGTTTAGATTAGATGTCAGGAAGAAATTCTTCACAGAGAGGGTGGGGAGGCACTGGCACAGGTTGCCCAGAGAAGCTGGGAAGCCCCCTCCCTGGATGTCTTCAAGGCCAGGCTGGATGTGGCTTTGAGCAACCTGGTCTAGTGAAAGGTGCCCCTGCCCATGGCAGGGGGGTTGGAACTAGATGATCTTTAAGGTCCCTTCCCACCCTAACCATTCTATGATTCTATGATTCTCTTGCTTTGTACAATACTGGTCCCTTAAAGACCTGTTGCACTGTGCTGTGACTGTACATGGCGTTGAAACAAAATGTCAAGGGAGGATTTTAGTGCAATTTATAAAGTACTGGTGGGGCTGGACACTGCTGTGCCCAAGGGAAGAACTGTTCCTGTCTTGGCCTTCGAAACAGGAGGAAGAAATAGGGTTTTTCATCCCAGCTTATCAAAGTTGTCCACTCCCCTTTCTCCTCCCATCATGTCTCCTCTAACAGTCAGGTCCGACAGTCCTCTCCAGCTGGGAAGCTGAAATCCTGAATAAACAGGTGGGTGCCGGCTTCTGCTGTCCAGGGAGGGGATCCTGGCCCTGGTGTTTTACACTGCCAGTCTCTCAGCCTTAAGGGTGTGCTGTATTGCCTGCAACGTATCAGCTCTCTCTGCTCTTGTTCCTCAGCTGACCTCTTACATCCAGGAGGTCAGCACAGTAGAACAAACAACGGCTTATTGGCTACGAAGGAATTGCTGAAAGAAGCCATGTATCGCAGTGTATCAGCAGCTCTGACGCCTTTTGCAATCCATTTCTGGATATTGTTCCTATTTCTCGCTAGTGCCCCTTCACCTTACAGCTGTGCTGGCCTCCCCTCGCTGCCTCAGGCTCCCCCAGCCCACGCTGACGGCGCAAAGCACAGCACTGGGACGGCCTTGCGTTCAGCGGCCGGTGACCGCCATCCGTCGGACTTCCAGCAGCCCTCCTTGCGATCCCAGCATCCCCGCAATTTAAGCACAAGCCGAACAGCCCGGTGAAGCCTGCCCACATGTTTCTGGGTAAAAGTTTCCTTCACAACCTGGGCCTCGGACACGTATTCCCTGCAGCAGCGCAGCTCACGGGCAGAGCCCGCGCTGGGGGACTGGAGAGCTTCGTGCCCTCTGGCAGGTGCTCTCCTTACATGATGCCTTTGAGGAGGAGGGACTGTTATTGTGCTGGCAGGGGCCTGTGCCTGGCCCCTGAGTTCCCTTCTCACCTCATCTTTAAAGAACTAAACTGCAGCAGCTCCGGGGCTGGAGCTTGAAACGTTTTTCCCAACAGATTCTCAAAGGAGCTGTCAGGGGAGGATTCTTCTCCCCCAGCTGTGTGATGCCTACGTCAGAGCTTGTCATCCACAATATCTCTTTTTATGATCAGCCGAAAGGAACAGGCGCTTGAAGGGCATGGTTCATTTCTTTTTGCTGACTATAAAGGGAGTCCATGACGATGAGCCTTAGCTGCAAACGTCTGCATTCTATCACGCTGAGGGAGATGAATTCCATCCCGGTGCCCAAAATTTTTGGAGGCTCTAAACATTTAACCCCATTGCTTAACATTCAGAAATTATTCCACATTTTTTAGATTGGAAGCATTCCTCTCTTTTTCTGGCAAGCTCAGTCTCTCCCTTCTTGCACGCTTCGAAAAAAAAAAAAACAACACATTATCCTGGCATCATCTCAAACTGAAACCGTGGACGCTAGTTAATTGTCTAACAAAATTGATTGATTAATTTTTTATCTATCTATTTATAAAACTCTTTTAACACTATGAAGAGCTATAGAAATGCCATGTTGTTGTCAATAATTAATGCAGTAACATCTGGCAGGCGCAAAGATGGATCACCGTCCCGCAAATTAAGGTACGCTGTGTTAAGTTGAACACTATTTTTAGGTGAGTGCAGCTCATTGCAAGCCTTCACAGAACAGTTTTGCTGAAAGAACAGTCCTCTCCTCTGACAGCTTTTGTTGTTGTTCTTGCTGTGGCTAAAATAAACTAGAGGCCCTACACTTTGTTCTCCTCAGGATTATTACAGATATTCTTCCCTCTCGCTTCATTCTGCTCAGTTTTTGGAGCCACCCCAGCAACTGGGATACCTGGTCTCCTGCCAATGTGCCACCGAGCATCTGTCCTGTGTGCCTCTCCGGTAGCCTCCCCAAGAGGTAAATTCTGGGAGAGCGTGTGTGTGTGATGGTAATGAGAGGCATGTGGCTCCGTTTGATAAGTCCAGAGAAATGTGTTGTGCGTTTGGGCTCCGACCGATCCCTCCTCTTCAAGGCTGCAGGAAGTAAATCAGTCATGTTTTAAATGATCCCACGCTCCAGCTGCTGCAGATTTGGATATTGTTAATGAATGCCGCTCACAGCGTTATCTGCTTGTGGCCATATGGCTCTGTAGGGAGAAACTTCCATCCTGAAGTATTCCGCGCACCTTTCCGCTGTACTTGCGGCGTAGCTGGAAGGCAACGATCCCCGGCTGGAGGGTGACAAACAACTTGTGTTTAGTAGCCAGTGCATTGCAGCTGGGCATTAGGGAGATTTTTTAATTTTTTTTTTTTTTTTACACAGGCTACTGGGGCAATTTTTTGGTTTTCTGTGCCAGTACAGAGCAGATTTTAAAGGCCTCAACTCCTAATGATGTGTGGCCAGCATTCTGCTTGGCATACAAATGCATGAAATGAACCCCTTCTGATAGCATATTCTGACTTGGAAACTCTCTGATTCCCTTCTCAAGGCTCAGCACCCTTTGGAACAAACGTCCGTTCTTTCTCCCTTTATTCCGGTGCCAAAATGTTATCCCTTGTGTGCAGCTAGTCTGAGGCTTTTTCATATTGATTGCAGAATAATTAAAAAAAATATGAGTCAAAGGGACCACAAACATTCATTTTATCCATCTCCATCCCAAAAGAGAATTACCTATAGCTGAGCCATTCATGGCAGATATTTATCTAAGTTTGCCTTGATGGAAACTCACCCACCCCAGACAATCTACTTCAGTGCATCACTGTCCTTAGGCACAAACCTTGAATGTCCAGCTTGAATTTGTCATGCTGCAGTTCACTTGGTGTCCTTTCCCCAGCTTAGATATGAAAAAAAGGAGTATTCCCATCCTTTTGCAATGCCTGGTCTTTTAGGTGTTGCAGACTCTGCATCACACCCTCCTCCTCAGACAATGTCATCTTCTCTAGAATAAGCTAGCTCAGTACCTTCTGTCTTTACTCACAGATCTTGTTTACTTGACCATTGACCATTCTTGGCAGCCCCCTCCTAGACTCTGCCCGGCTGATCCACAAATGTTTTGAAGTGTGATGCCAGTTGTCGAGCTGAGTTCGTACCAATAGTAGTGCGGAAGGATAACTTAGCAAGTCTTAACAGGAGTCTAGCCGTACTTTTTAGTATGGTCTTAGACATTTTCACAACAGTGTGGCACTGATGATTCACAGCCTTATTTTGATCTGGTGGAAACCCTTCCCACCCACCCTTTTCTCAAGTCCCTCTACACAGGTCTGTTACATAGATGGCAACAAACAGTTGCTTTTCAGTATCTAAGCACTTGCTCCTCTTTGAATGTTACTGACTTTCCCCTGGGAGAGAAGAAAAATCCCCTGTGGCTCCCAGATATACCTTAGAAGAGCAATCTCCAATATCCTTAAAATGATTATACCAATTTTCATAGCTGTTCAAAAACAGGCTTCTCCATGTGAGGTCCTTTTAACCTCTATATGAAGTTTTCACGCTGTTTTGGCTGACGCCAACTGGGTCCTGGGCCGTCCTGGTAGCAGAAGGGAGCTCCCTCCCTCAATGGGCTGGTCAGGAAAGGCTTGAGTTGAGCTGCAGCATCCCGCGAGTATGAAAGGGATTTTTGTCACATGTCCTGCTGGAGAGGAGGACTTGGCACAGTTTAGAGGGAGAACACTTATGAGACCCCTTTGTTAGAAAGCCAGTGTCGCAGTGTATTATCTTCCCTCGTCGGTTCATCGTGCAATGGAGAGCTGCAACGGTCCCTTTAACATTTCACTGCAGCTCCAAGGAAAGGCCCCTTGGCGTGTTGTTCCAAGGGCTCCAGAGCAGGCCAATGAAAACAAGCAGGGATGACTAAAGTACAGACCAGCTGAGGTGAGCTTGACACAACTGCTGATGTGCGGGTCAGCCCGTGCTTGTCTTCCGTCCAAAGGAGTTTCCCTTTGACAGAGGTGGGTCCTGCCCCCAGTCACACAGCTTGCTAGGCTCAAACAGGGAGACAGTGCTTGGAGAGGAACTCCGGAGAGCATCCAAAGGGGCTGCTCCGCCCTCTGCATGGCTGTTCCTGCACGTGGCTGGAGGTGAGGGCTCCGGGACAGCCCATAGCAAACACTGGCTGCGTGAGGAGGATGTGGCAATGCTCTGCACAAAGCAATAGTTGGCTTACTCGTCATCTCCACAGTATCAAGACACCACCAAGAGATTCCTACCTGCCCGTGGCCCCCTTCCCCTCCTCCTGTTACTCAGCTGGGTTCATTCTCCTCCGCATGCCCCGCTCAGCTGAGAAGATACAGCCCTGCAGCAAGGCCGAGGACAACGCAGAATTGTCAGCCTCCACTGCTGGTGTCAGGGTCAGGCTGGCTGGCAGACAAGGAGTCGTTTGAGCTCAGCTCTGGCAAGCTAAATGAGCGGTGCTGGGATCGATCACCCGCGGGCCTGCAAGTATTCATCACGGGCTAAATGCCCTGTTCCCAGGGGATCGTGCTGCACACGAGGGGCACCCCTGTCTCAGCCTCCGTAGTCAGAGATGGAGCTGGGGACCTGAACTGTATGGAGAGACTTCCAGGAAAGTTAATGCCCTACTGTGTTTCAAAAAAAACCCTCAACTTTTTTCCTCAACAGAAAATCTCTAACTCTTTTAAAATGAAGCTGGTTGCTGATCTAATTCCAAATGCTCTCTGCTTGACTTGAAAGTGATTGCAACAACTCTTTGATCTACACCCAAAAGCCACTGGGAATAGCACCAACTGCTCAAACCGGCCAAAGCCAAGAAAAGAAAGGATCCCTACACTAAAAAAATCCTGGTTCCTAGGCCTCTACTAGATCCACCCTGCACCCAAATTCACAGGCTCTTGGGAATGGTTCAGTTCAAAAACAACATCACCCTCTGGAAGGTCGTGTTCTCTTGGGAATGTTTCTTTTCTCTGTCTAGATCACTATTCAGCCTTCTAATTACAGCTGGCTAGATTATTTTTACAAATAAATTATCCGACTAATTCAACCCTTTATCCAGCTCATGAAACATTAGCAAACAGACTTTGCTTTTTGCTGCTCTTGGTAATTATTTCATGAACGGTTCATGCAAATAAACTTCAGTCTGTGGGAGGTGTCTGCAGCTTGCTCCCCTCTCCTGCTCAGGCCATGTAAATGGCTCCCTCGCTGATGTGCTGTGCTTAACTGCTCTTGCACTGCGTGTTAGAATGCTTCTAATTACACGATTTCTTCTTCCTCCCGCAGTAAATACCCCTGACGCAGCTGTGTCCCTAACGCTGCATGCCAGGCAGAACCCCATTCACACCAGTCCTCATGAATAAGACACAAAAGGGACTGGGGGAGGACTGGTGATGAGCAGCTGTGCAGAGTCTGAATAAATATTCACTGGGTCCCTTTTCTGCAGCATCTGCTGTCTAAGTCTCCTTCTTATGTGCAAATAACATATGGAGCGTGTGCAGGGAGCGCTAGGAGACAGTGGTATGCCACATTTTTCTAGGGGCTGGCCCACGGAAGTTAACAAATCCTAATGTTTCCAGGCAGAAATAAAGATCCTTCTGATTATTACAAACCCTGTTGCTGCCTCATCTTCACATCTTATGCTTTACGGAAAGCATTCCATTGGAATAGGGCTCCACAAGTCTCACCTCCCTGGGGCATGCAGCTTGGCATATCCAAAGGAGCCAGAGAAATAACTGAATTTTTCATGCTAGAGCAGCTCTGTTCATCATCTATCATAGTACCCTCTCCTGGAAAATGATGAGACAGATGTGTTCACAGAATAAAGAAATTGTTCACAAGATGCTACCAGCCATCTCACTCTGATTCTGTGTCCACGTTCTCGGTTTACTGGTGCTCCCCCTTGTTTACAACCTTCTACCTGCCTTGTCTTGGAGTCACTAACAGACCTTAGTGACTGGCTTACCTGGGCCTCTATCCATGCACATCTGCCTGTTAGCCCAGACCTGGGCTTTAATAAAGCTCCTGGGCTACGCTGGCATGTACCTGTGCTCAGCTCTGCTCTGTCCTGGCTTAATTAATTGTTTTTCCAAAGGGATGCTGGACCCACTGTGTAGAAAGCCTTGCCTTGTTCCCTGGAGGGACCCTGGACTTGCCTCCTCACCTTGCCTTGCCTGGGGCTGTCTGTGGACCCCCTGCCTGGTGCTGAGGGGCTGTGCCCGGCTGCTGAGGGTCCCACCTGTGCTGCGATTACCCTTGTCTACCTGCTCGTCCTCCCTGATGTTATTCTCCTGGTTCCTTTATGCCATGAACAGCGTACTCCAAGGGGCTGTCGTTTACTCTCAGTATTGCACCCGGAGTTCACAGAGCTGAAAAGATAGAGAAACCTGCATATATACCAAATGTGTGCAGCCTTTGACTTCAAAATAATATGACAACCTCAGATCTCTGCCACTCAAAAGTAACCACAAGTGGGTACCACCTAATAGCGGCTGTCTGTTGTGGGTGGTCCCATCCTGCTGCTCTTGAGGTCACAAAACTGGTACCGCTGTTGTCCCCCTTACACCCAGTCTTATCACAAGGGATGAAAAGTTGCTGGAGCCTGTTCTACATTTGGAGTATTCCCCCTTCCCTCTGGGAGATGGGGGATTTCAGTCTCAGCCGTTGTCAGACTGACATCTTTCAGCATCAATGAACTTGACAGAGAGAGTGAAGGGTGCTGTTAGAGACAATTAACCTGCTTGCAGACTATAGGCAGCCCCTGTATGCATTGCAGCCATTCACAGGGAGATTCCTGCCCTGGGACAGGGGTTTCTCCTGCACCTGTAACCCTAAGCGGAGGTGGGAGAGTGCCTTGCGGAAGCAGTGTCAGAGCTTGCTGTGCCAAGTTCATCAGTCCATAAAAAGCCATCACAGGCAGCTATCTGTTTTAAGGGGCTATTTGGCTCTGTTTGCTTCCAGAGTATTTAGTTTATTATTGCGGTAAGAGTGAGCTACTAGTATGTTCATCAAAGGATTGCTTTTCCTTTTTTTTTTTTTTTTTCCTGGACAAAAAATGAGTTTTCAAAGGAACGGATGCTCATGAGAAAATGTTTGTTCCCTTAGAGATTATAATTCTTCAGAATTAAAAAAAGCACTTGATTCTTTTCCAATTTTTGGTTTGTTTAGGCTGAGGAAGGGGTATTAAAACAAACAAACAAACAAACATTTTTCTATTAGAACTGAAATAGGATGAAATTGTTTGATATGACTGAAGGAGGATCATCCACATGAAACAGAAATTATGATTTAGTGTTCCTAAATGAAAAAAAGTTGGGGGTGGGGGAAAAAATGGAAGCTGCGCATTTGTGGGGGAATGTCGTGTGTGGAAAACAGCCACCATATTTTGCTAGTCCTAATGAAAGGTAAATGTGTTTGGGTAAAGCGATGGGAGTTTATAGTTACTGTTCATCAGTTTTAGGCTGGCCTCTGGCTGTGCATTTCACAGCCACAGACTCCCTGTTGATACTCTTTTTCTAGACTCTTGGCTTCACTGAATGCAGAATGCTTTCAAAGAGCACATGGCAAGGAGCGAAGCTAATAGCGAGACTGTGGTTGGCTAAGAAAGCACGCCAGACTTGGAAGATGCTCTGGCATCAGAGCACTGATTTGGAACCCTGGCAACAGCATCTGTCAGATGGATCTTACTGAGTTGTAGGCTCTTAGATGATGCAGATCACTTTTGTTCCAAAAAACAAACAAACAAACAAAAAAGATCACAGAGTAATTTAATTTGGGTTGACAGGGATCTCAGGAGGTCATCTGTTCCAATCTCCTGATCAAATCCGGGTCAACTATGAGATCAAAATGAGTTGCTGAGGGCTTTGTCCAGTCTGATACTGATAAGGTCCAAGGATAAAGGCTGCACTTGACCCATCAAACCAATGGTTAATGACCTGCACCATACCATCCCAAACCATATCATCCACTTTATGCATCTGTCTACCCACCCAGCTTCCCACCACAGCAATATATCTGATCGAGGCAGGAGAATGTGACTCTAAGAGCTGCTCAGAGACGAACTGTCTCTAGCTGCTAACTACCCTGCTGCCTGACCGCCAGTTCCCTGCTGTCTCACTGCAGGGTTTGCATGTGTTCACTGTTAAATATTCAGATTTTTTGGTGATAAACATGAGCAAGATCAAATAACAGACTGGTCTCGGTGTCGCTTTAAAATGCATCATGTCTAGCAAACTCCCTAAGATGCTGTTCAATCCACAGGTATTTTCAGGGAGTCCTAACCTCCTCAGACATTACTTTTTTAGATCCGTGTCTGTTAATCTCCTGTGCTGCTTGCTGATAGGTAGGCTGACATCGGATGCATGCTGTGAGTGGTGTGAAATTCAGAGGCACAGCTGTTCTTAATCCCAAAGATACACTCAGTGTTAAAGATTTATATTTCCTACTTGCAAGTCCGTTATAATAACTCATTGCTTGTTATAAGCACTGGAGGAAGATCTTTGTGTATAAGAGATACATTTGACTTAGGTGGTGTCACAAGTGAATGGCAAAGTTCTGCAAATTCCTAATGCTCATTTCTGTAGTCATGGCTATAACGGAGGCTGGGGTTACTCTAGGCAACTGGATTTGTTCTCCACCAATACTGATAACTTCAGATGGCTTTCAATAGCCAAAGAAAAAAAAGTAAATTAGGTGTGTTATTATTCACACCTGCCTATTTTTAGTAGGACTAACTCTGGAATTGATGGACCATGCGTTATGGTTGTACCTTGAGCAACTGTAGTATTGAACACTGGAGAGGACAATAGACGGCAAGCTGGATCCGAGTCATCTTAGTGCCTGTTTTGTGATGCACTCTATGAGACTGGCCTCCTGGTCAGCAAGGGTGATCCTTGTTGACTAGAAGACACTTGGTCATAATGACAACAGTTACTTTTTTCATTTATTTCTTGTCAATTGGCTCTAGCAGACAGCTTCAGCACATAGCCATATACTCTTTTATCTACACTGGCATATGCCAGGACAGATAGAGTCTAAGAAGTGCCTCTGTGTCTAGAAGCTTCAGCCTGAAGTCCTTACAGGAGCAGAAAAATTCTCAGAGTAAGCAGGAAGGCTGCCAGCACTCAATCCGAAGCTGCCTGTGAGGGTGTCTGCACTGTGTTTTAGGGACACAAGGAGCCTGCTCCCCCTATTCTTAAAGTCCAGCTGCATCATTTAGGGACCCAGGAGTTGGCAAAGATCATGCCAAGAGGTGGCCAGAAGGAATCAGTGAATCTTGACTTCCTGAAAGTTCTTGCTTTTTATTTTCCACAGGACACAGTATTTATTTCTGCCTCCCTTAAAATGATTTTTTTAGGGCATAACGAACTTTTAGCCTCCTAATGTGTTTCATCCCAAAGGATAGTACATTCATTGGGGCGATTCTTACCCAAACCAAAATTTCGAGACAAATTCCCTAAGAAAAATAGGTTTATAACACCTAATATGAGTGCCTCTGTACATATTCTGGGCCTGATTTCAGGAATTCAGTTTTGCTTGGGTGGTTGGTAGGGGGTTTTTTTGCTATCATATTTATAGGAAATTATATTATGGATGACCCATATATTTTATATGGAAAAAGAATCCTTTGTTAAAACAGTTAGAGATGCCTAATGTTCAAATCCATCTACAGAAATGCTTACTGGCAAATAAAAGTCCTTTAGCACCCCCTTCTTTAACATACCTCAACCCAATAAAAGATATTCACATTTTCAGCTAACTGAATCCCACGTCTATAAATGAGAGACAGGTACTTTGAAAATGTGCAGTAACGCAATAAATGCCAACTTCTTGAAAGTCATACTGAAAGTCAGAAGTTCACCCTTCAGAAAAGCCAGGATGGATCCGCAGTTTCTGCGACACAGAGAGTATCAGATGTGTTACCTTTCCAGGGGGAAGGAAGAGATTGTACTTGAAATTTTCCATTTTAGTGCATTTGAGAGACATTTTTTATCCATTTACTCTTCTAGCATCAGTAGCAAGAAAGTGTGTGTGAAAGAGATTACTGAAAATATAAAGCCATTCAATAAATCAATAGTGTGCTTTCACTTGGAATATTGTGTTCGGTCCTAGTCACCAGCCATCAAGCGTTTGTGGTAGAAATGGGGGAAGTTCAGAGCTCGGTGACATAAGTGATTATCTGCTTGGGAAGCTGCTGTTAAAGAAAGATTGAGAAGGATGTGATCCTTTAGTTTAAAGAAGAGAGAAATCAGAATAGTTGTGTTAAGGGAATATAAAACAGCAAATAGAACAGGAAATGGAGAGTTACCATTTCTTGGGACTCTTTCCATTAAGGCAAATGCTGTGCGAATTCCCAACCTGGATAATTTTTGCAAGGGTTTTACTGTATATTATTTTAATAACTACCATTTCATACATCATCATTTAAAACTGTGTGCTTCATAGACAGACTTAAATACAAGAAGCACCTATGTGGGGTCCAAAGGAGGGAAGGGTCAAGCCACATGGCTGCTTAGGATTTGGTCCGTTTATAAGCATCATGGTGGCATGGTTGCTTTCGTTAGCAAGGGCTGGATTCTGTTTCCTTAGAAAACTCTTGCACTCTTGTTCCTAAATAACTGCACATCCAGCTGCAGAATTTTCCAGGTGTCTAATTAGTAAAATATGTTTGATATGAAACCCTGCAGCATTTTGTCCCGTTTCAAGCTAAACTTCTGATCATACTCCTCTACAGCAGGCTGAGTGGTTCTCTCCACTGCAGGCTGAACCTCTGACCCATAGGACAGTTTTCTCATCTTAGTTTCCTTGTGTTACCTGCTATTTTGTTTATTCATGATTAATAACATCCTGCTGAAATAAAGAGAGACACTGGTGATGGAGCAAAGCACAGCTACATGCTAAGGGAAGTGGTGGAATTTGTAAGACCTGGTTGAAAATGCAAATCTGTCATATTATCTCAGAGTCTGGTAGAACAAATCTTGACACTTCAGTCCTGAAGGCACGGAGCGCATTTGCGCAGGGCGGCTTGGGTTGTAAATCATGCTGTGCTCAGAGCTTAGGCAGTGTGAACCGTGGTGACCATGTCCTGAGGTGGCTCCCTGCAAGATTGTGCTCTTCAAACACCACCCAGACACGTTACAATCCAAAGCTGGGATTTTTTCTGTCTGTAGTCATCACTGGGACCCCAAGAACCTACCGCTCAGAGAACTAGAAAGGTAACAGCCATCTGGCACCCTATCCCCACCAGCCCAGGGTTTCATTCCAGAACCCCCTGCCACCATCAGGGAGCCCCAAGCTTTTGTGACAAATATGTTTCTCTTCAGCCACACTACTGCTAAAGCTTTTTGCCTGTAGCACTGCTGACAATCCAGCCATGATTAATACTGCTCAGATGGAGCTGAGCTCCTCTTCCATTTTATCACGCAGGCAGCAGTACGCAAGGCTGAGGAAAGAGCTGATGTGCCCCTTCCTTGATGGATTCTCTTCTAAATGCTTGACTCAGTTGAGAGGTGACCAAGCGTCTCCTGAATGATTTGCATTGGAGCAGGAACCTGAGCTTTTCCTCAGCCCAGAGTGACACGAGTGCTGGCACTTGGTGGCCTGGAGCTCACAGTGCATTGAATGTGGCAGGGGAAGAGGTGAATCGTAGGCAGGCAGAGAAGGTGGTTGCAATCCGGGGCAAAGGAATGAGGTGCCTATCCTGACCCATGTTCAATGGCAACGGAAACTATGGCTTGCAGCAAGTCGCACAACAATATCTCACATGTTTTTGCACAGAGACTGTGTTGTAAACATACACTGGAATAAGATTTTAGACTAATTGCCATTTTACACATTGCATTTCCCAGATAAACCGCTCATTGCCCTCTTGGGTGTTTCCCGTTTGTTTATGCTGTACAAGAGCAAGCTGAGGCATATGAGCAAATAAGATCTCTGTCTGGTGTTGCACTTAGTGATAAAGGTGTCAGAGATTATGGCTGAGAGTCTAAACTAATGATAAGCATGAACCAAGAGCAAGTTTCTGATAAAGGTATGTGTTGTGTTAGGGAGATTTGGGGTTTTATTGCTTTGGTTTGTTCCCTGTCAGCCACTGCTGGATGAATGCCAAACAGTGTAACCAATGAGTCGTTCCCTTACAGAAGAGGTGAGGACACTGTCTTCTTCCAGAAAGAACCAACGTTGTCTCTCTCTCTGCAGCCTGCTCCAGGACAACCCAACAGGTCTGCTATGGGCCAGGAAACCACTTCTCAAGCGAGTCAACTTCTCTTCCCTGCTGATCCCAGAGATTCAAAACCAGTGAGTGAGACCTCAACATCTGTGGGATTGCCTTCTTATAAAAACAAGAAATTTTTCAAGGGATCATACTGAAATTTTAATCTATATTACCACTCTATCTATATGTGTATGACTATCAGCATTGCAAGATCTCCTGTCTCAAATTTATTATTTGTTATTTGATGTCTTCTGCTGCAAAGATTTTTATCCCATTTAACTGCTTGTCCCCTGCTCAGCAAACAGCCCTTGTAACCTGTGCCCCAAGGAGCTACCAAGGACACATCCTGTTATGACAGGCAGTTGCTCGTCTGCATCGGAAGCTCCTGCCTGCACAACCTAGTACACTACTCTGCGAACACCCTTGGGAAGATGGAGAGATGTCAGCAATTCCCAGTCTATTGCTAAACAACCACACGTGTGACATGGCCAGCACCACCAGCCCAATTTCAATGACGAACCCTGCAATATTTAACTTCACAAAGAGCAACCCAGGCAAGCAAGACATTTAGCTGGAGCATAGAGGGAAATAATCTGACTTGCCTTATGGCTACTAGCTATGGGACTCCCTGCCCTCCAGAGCACAGATTCAGCTGTGTCCTGGGCTGTTTAACTCATCATCTTTGGGCCAAAGTACAACAGGTACCTCTTCCACTAACTGCCCACAAAACTCCCTGCAGCTGTAAATATGAGCAGCAAAGACATTTTTTGCCTTACTTTCTTTAGTATGTCTTGGCATTAAGCATCATATCATGAGCTTACTGAAGACAGACAGACGACAGGTGCCATGTTCCAATGCAGTAGTTTTCACAGTTCTTGTAGGAAAAAGAGCAAGCCATCTCCAAATCCAGCCTCTAGCACTGTTATAAAGCAAGGATGCTCATACAACCCTGGTACCACATCACGTCCCCCACACCCTGAGTCTAGCCACAGTGTGCAGGAGTGAAAAACTGACACCGAACTCAGCTCATCACAGACAAACTGCACTGATGTGGCAGCAAATATGGGAAGAAATGTTTCGGCTGCTCATGGTGCAGTGCAAAGAGGCTCTGTAACAAGCAGAAGAAATTAGAAATTCTCATTGATATAATTGGCATTGCTGAAACGTGGTGGGACAACTTGCATGACTAGAATGTTAAAATCCATGGGTTTAATCAGTTTAGGAATAAGAGAGTAGATAAAAGAAGTGGAGGTGGCAGTCTGCATTAAAGACATCATTACTTGATTTAGAGTTATTGATAATCCAGAACCAAAGGATGTTGAATGCATACGGATTAATGTGTTACCTAATAAAACCCAGGAGGCATGCTGCTAGAGGGGTGTTCCAGACTGCTAAATCAAACCAGAAAATAAGGTGAGTTATTCCTTAAGCACCCGCCTCTTCTTCGTACCTACTGCAGAAGGAAAAAAAAAAAAAAGGCACTGTTTTAAGGAGCTTTGATGGTAAGGATATATGCTGGAGCTGATGGAGTTTAAAGGTTTCTAAAATTACAGATGATAATGACTGTGAGATGATTACATTAAATGTGGGCAAACAGAGGGCAGTTGCAAAGAGCTAATTTCTCAACAGTAAAAGAAAAATACAAGTAAAATTGATGGGGAAAAAATTAGGCTTGGAAGATGAATGAAAATTGGCAGGTCTTAGAGAAGAGTTTGTTAGAAAAACGTGGGGCTTTGCAATCAACAAAAGACATGCTTTGGCTGAGAGCTCATCATCCTTATTCAGCTGCAAAGTCAAAGCAGCAATCAGGAACTGGAAAGACATGTCTGATAAATGGGTTATACTGTTTCAAGAAATAGACAGCAGTCAATAGAAATTAGAAATCGTGAATATGGAAAATCGATAAAGGAAACGAAAGACAAGTTGAAAACAAGTGATTGGTAGAGCTAAGGACAATAAGGAGAATTTTAAGTGTGTTAGGAAGTAAATAATTATGAGTTGCTTGGGTTCGTGACTAATGGAGATAATATTTTATATTGGAAAAGGGGAAACTGACTGACGTACTTCTTCTGTCTGTATTAAAAAGAAAAAAAAATCATAAGAGGATGAAGAAGTGCTTTCCAGTCCATTAGTGTCTGAAGTTATTAAACATCACCTGCTAAGGTTAGCTATTTTAATGTTTCCAGATCTGGATGTCTTGAACCCAAGAGTCCTAAAGAGCTTGCTGTGTTATCTACTCATTGATTAGAGACAGTAACCTACAGTAAACAAATCTTGGTGTGAAAGGAAAACCTCAGAAGACTGGAAGAACGCTAATGCTGTGTTAATGTAGCAAAAGATGCAAGCAGATTGTTCCAAGTAAGCGTAGGTCAGATAGCCAGACATCAGCCGCTGACAAAGTAATGAGCAGAAATATAATTAATGCCAATCAACGTGTTCTTACCAGAAGAGAACATGTCAAACCTGTCGCGATTTTCTTGGATTCACGAGTTTAGCTGATGAAAATAACCACACAGATTTCTGTTCACTTAGTAGCACATGATATACTCATTAAGAAGTAGACCTGTGATGATTTTACAACACCCACAAAGCACATGATAAATGGGTTAAGAATAAACAGCTGTAAGACCTCTAAAAAAGGTTGTCAGGAAGAATAACTCTTCAGATGGGGACGGTGCCTCACACTGCTCCACAATCCGATCCGGGCCTGATGTCTAATGATCTGGAAGTAAATAAAAAATCGCAGCCAGTAAAGGTTATAGAGGCATAAAGTTAGGCAGAGTAGTAAATACAAGAAAAAAAGAGACTCCTGGTCCCCGAATTGCATTCAATAGCAAGTGGGTGCTTACAGACAAAATGCATTTTGACGCAGTTTGATGCAAAGTGAAGAAGAAAGAGCGCAAGCCATTCCTACCAAAAGTGCCTCTGTACACACCGACTCCGAATAGGTTGTAGCAGCTGTGCCAGACAAGACGTGGTCATCTGCTACCATCGTGTGACGAAGGGGGCTGATAAGGGCCTTGGATGCAGAAGAAAAGAAGTGTTCCTTACTTTGCTGGTGTAGAGAGGTTATTTTATGTTTGCGTAACAGTATTAGTGAGACTGAGTCTAGAATATGCTCAGTTCTGGTGTCCATCCCTTAAAGGATGCTGAAAAATCAAAGATGAAAGAAAAGAGCCGCTAAAATGTTTAGAGGGCTGGAGAAAGTGCCTTCCAACGGGAACCTCAGTGTTTAGTTGTGACTTAAGTGCAACGTGTAAGTACCTTCACGAGGAAGCTACTAAAAGGGTCTCTAATCTAGCAGAAAAAAACAGCAGATTAGGAAACACTGACTGGAAGCTGAAGCTGGACAAATTTCTGATGGAGACGAAGCATGAATTTCAACGGGGGGGTGGTTAACCTGGAAACAGCCACCAGCGTCAGATATGGACATCCCATCCCCCGCCATCCTTAAATAACGACTAAATACTCATCTGAAAAAGAGGTGTTTTCATTAAACACCAGTTCTTCCTGTCATTATTTTGGAATGCAAAAGACCCACGGTGCACAAAAGGTCAGACTGCTTGATCAAACTGTGATTCCTTTTAGCCCGAAACTCGGCAGACCCAGGAATCGCATTTGCGTACGCTTGGTCGAATAAGCCATGCTGTAAAGATCGGATCTCCAAGACATACAGAGGGTCTGTTCCTGCCACCTGCGAACCTGTTACTGTACTGACTGTCCCCTGCGGAAGCAGATGGGGTGCTTGGAACGTCACAATTAACACTGTGCTGCTTTTTTGTCCGTCTCCCCTCCTTGTTGCCTCTAGAGGTTTGAGTAGCAAGCCCTAAAAAGCAGCAAAACATGAGCACAAAATCATCTGCAGCGAAGCGTTGTGGAGAGTGTTGAACTCGTTTCTCTCATCGGGAAGATTGTCTTTAACCGAACCTCTTTGGTATTACTCGGTAATTAATGTGCTGTGCTGCAGCATAGCAGGGAAAGAACGCAGGACCAGCAAAAGGCAGCCACGAGACCTTTGGTTCCCAGGATAAAACAGCACTGCAGTCCAAGATAACGCTTCCAAAACAGTTTGGGGCTGTTGTAGTCACCGAGTCAGACCGGCTGCATAGCACAGACCATAGGAGGGTAAGAACTGCCCAGATTTAGGGGGGACCATCCCTGGCAGACCACGAACTGGTACCCACTAGCCGGAGGAGGCTGCACCTCACCTCCTGTTTGGGGTATGAATGTTTGTGTGCCATTCCTCTGCCTGCCAGGGGCTGGCTCTTGCAGGATAAACTGGCTAACTTCTCCCCGCAGTGTGAGCCAAGGGAAAAGAATGGAAAAAGCCAGAGGGAAAAAAACTCAACTCCATCTTGCAGCTAATTATTAAACATAGGCGGTTCCCCAGCTTTTCCAGAGTAGTTCCTTGGACCCCTCAGGACTATGCGTTAG
>NW_010255767.1:9453-13720 GCF_000690775.1 Eurypyga helias | reverse complement strand
CCTCTCTTTTGCCACGTCTTTTTTCAATTCTTTCGCCTCATTTCCCCTCACAATCATCATACACCTTCATTCCTTCCTCTGATCCTTCTTTCCCCAGCTCCTACTTTCCAGCTTCTGT
This sequence comes from Eurypyga helias, assembly GCF_000690775.1. Classification (NCBI taxonomy): domain Eukaryota; kingdom Metazoa; phylum Chordata; class Aves; order Eurypygiformes; family Eurypygidae; genus Eurypyga; species Eurypyga helias. The sequence goes on along the minus strand of NW_010255767.1, from coordinate 13,602 downwards.
CCCCTTCTGTTTTCTCTCCTATTCCCTCTCTCACAGCTCTACAACAGCAGTGCCCTGACACAGAAAAAGTGTGCTGTTCCTATAAGAATAATACAGCTGCAGCCCCGGCCTATTTAATGAAAGCCTTGAGAATATGGCAAGAACATCTTGTGAGTCCCTGAGGTAGAGGTAATATTTTGTATTAATATTTGATATCTTATTTAGGATGCTAAATCAGATGCATGAAATCTCTCAGGAAGAATTGAGCGCAGAGTCCTGTTTAAATGATATAGTGCTAAGCCAGGCTGCCAGACCACCCTTTCTTGTCTTCCAGCCAGACCTCTCTGAGCTGCCCTGGTTTTAGATGGAGCACAACCTGCTGTCAATCTGAGAACTGGGGGAAAGTATTTACGAAGCCCCTATATTGCTTAGGTTAAAATTCCCTACAACTTTGCAGTACTCCAATGTCTGAGTTATTTCTTTCCCTGGTGGAGTACCTAACCCCGAATGCTGAGTCAGATCCTTTCCAACACACCTGAGATCAAGGAAAGAAGATGATTGTGCATTTTTTACTCTCTCTGTCTCACATACATATGTGGAGGGACTTCACACCCCTCTGCATCCACATGTATGTGGCAGGGTGGATTTAAGGAAACCTGTCACTCACTCTCTCAAAATGCATAAAGCCAAAGTGATCTGGCCACTCCTGAAGGTGAAGAGTTCCCAACTTTCTCCTCAAAGCTTCACCCAATTAATGCTTGTACCCCACCTCATGTTAACCCTAAAACCTGTGTGTGCACTGTGTGCCTTTCCTGCAGATGATTTGGAGAGACTTGGCTCCAGAGCAAACTCATTCTTCCAGATCTGCTTCTGCCGCTCCTGGCTGAGCCCTTCTCTCCCCTTGCTGAAACCCTGCATCTCGCGGCAGCACCTTCCCAAGCCTAAAAGGGGGGTAGTTCTGGGCATGTTTTGTTCTCACTGCATTTTTCTGTACTTGGAGGGGTTGGAGGGAAGGTGGATGCTTCTCTAGTTGTCTCTCTTCCACTCCTACCTGGAAAAAGATCTCCTTCTTTCCTGAGAGAAGATGGTGGGGTGGAAGATAGTAAGAAAACAGGGGGCAGAGGCAGAACCTGTCTCTTGCTGGAGCCCTCATTGTCTTTCCTGGCCCAGGAGGCAGGAGAGACTGGGAAAGACCAGTCCTTCGTGCTGCTGGCATGGCTTGTGTTCAGACAAGGATCAATGCTGCAGGACTCGTAGCCAAACAAGAATCACGAGGCTTAGGAAAAAAATTATTTCCCTGGCCTGGAGTTTTGGTCTTAGGCATTCAGAGCTGCAAGAAGCCATGAGCTTTGGGTACGACGTCTACCCCCGACAAGCCCTAGCACAATGGCTCCTCACTGCGTGTCCACTACCCTTCTCCTAGGCGCTTTCCAAAATCACCCTACCCTTCTTGAAGGTGCAGAATCTCAGTGTGAGAGCCACCCCAGCAAATGGGGCAGAAGGGAGTTTACCCACTCCGCAAACACCCAGAAGGGCAGGAACAGGAGTAGTAAGGAAAAAAACACGGCGTGGGTTTTTTTTTTCCTTCTGGGCTTGGGCAGACTGACAGGCACAACGAAACGTGTGGGTGTCACTTGGCAGCTGTGAATCGTTCAGGCAAGCTACAGTACACATATTTAGTTGTTTCAAACTGTCTTCATACATCAGACCTCACCGCCCCTCACACAGATTTATTGCCGCAATCTTTCATTGAAAGGATTAATGTCATCCAGACCTGGCTGCTTTGGACATTTGCATCAAGGCTGCCAGACTGGTAGTCGGCATTTCCTCCATGGCCCTTTCTTTCCCGAGTCGTTTAGGAGAAGATCAATGCAAGGAAGGGGAAATGCTGGCATCCTTCAGGTGGAGCAGTGTCCTGTCAGTAGAATACTCCCTGTGGCCTCTCTCTGCTGATACACGACTCATTGCCTTGGCTGAGGGGAGAAATACCACCCAGGGCCTGGGGGCAGGTTTGGACAGGAGGTCTAGCCAGAGGTCTGAGCACGGAAAGTCGCACATTCTCTTGTTAAATCCTGGGGCTGGCTCACTGCATGACCCTGGCAAGCAAACCACCTCCCCTTGCTGAGCTTGTTTTCCCGCGTGTGACGTAGGGCTGATGGTAGTGACATAGCTAGGTGCGAGGTGAGAGGGGTCTAAACTTACTGCTGTGAGCAAAAAATCATTGTTCATGGCGAGTCATTAGGCGTGTGTTTGCGTGTAGCTGGCAGAGTCCGGTGGTAGATCTGGCTTCATGCAATCAGAGGATTATATTTTTCTTTTCCTGAGGAATAGTGATCCGCTCTATCTCAGAATAAATCAGAATAACTTTCCAGTTCTTCTAATTTCCTCGTGGAAGTAACGCAAATATTTCCCCACCCCAGACCTAGCACCTCCTTCTCCCTCTCATTCACTGCTGGCTGCACAGGAGCCGGTGGACAATTAGCTTTCTGTTATCAGGCTGCCTGCCAGCAGGCAGGTTAACCTACCAGTTCCTCAGCAGAACCATCACATTCCGGGGAAGGAAAACCCACTTCCACCACGGGCAGACAGCCCTGCCTCCCTCAATCCACACAGTGCACATGCAGTTGCTCCCCATGTGCACAGATTACATCCCTCCCATGATTAACCATTTTTTTTCCATGGCTTCTGGTTTGGGTTTTTTTTCACCTCTGGGCTGCATGGCTTCTGGTTTGGTTTTTTTTTCACCTCTGGGCTGTGAAACTGAGCGGCACCTTGCTACGCGTGCGTCCTTGTCTCTCGGTGTATTTAAGTGGCGGATGCTGGCCCCTCACTGCAAGCACAGACCTGAAGGCTCTGCAGAACTCTGTTACTGCCAGAGAGCCTCTCTACAGTACTGTACCGTGTCTCCCAAGGGCACTTTTTCCTCCGGATACGAAACGCGCTGTTCTTCGTGTCCTTCTCTTGGCTACTGCTCCCAGTCCTATTTTGGTCATATACACTTGTGCTATTAATGGCCTCCTAAAGTCAGACCTTATCAGCATTGGCTCTGGGCTCAGGGCTTCTTTTTATTGCATCAAAGGTGCATTGACGTTCTTCCATCTAATTTTCTTCTCTTCTTTTTTGGCTTTTTTTTAGCAAATTGGTCAGAGGGACATGGTAATAAGCAAAAATTCAAAAATAGAACTCTGATAATAACCTTCTACCCTTAAAATTGTCTTGCTTTTTGGAGTTAGGGATTCAGCACTTCCCCTACAACTCCAACTGCAGAAACTGCCTGGGTTTGATTTTCCCAGTGCCCATCAGATACTTTAGGTCTTGGCTCTCTGACCTAGCCAGGGTTTGCTTAGCAGGGAAGGTAAAGAAGATGGCATGTGATAGTCATCCCCACCTTGACTATTTAGTTTTTGGACTAGTTTCACTGAGGCTGAACATCTCTTCAGTCAGTTCTGTAGGGGATCCTGTCCCCTAACCAGGCTGCTGTTTCCTCTGCTCAGGGCTCCAGAGCAGAAGTTCGCACTTGGGAAGCCCCGGGTGCCATGAAAGGACAGCCAAGGTGGTGGTTCTGTTAGCTGCAGACACCAACACCTGAGCTCTTTCCTTTCTTCACCCGAGGTTTGGAAGACTGTGGGGAGAAGCACCTTTTTGGTACCATGCTTAGCCCTGCGCTGGCCTGCCTTTGCGTACGTACGAACACTTTGCCAAGCTTGTTAAGGCTTCGAGCCCTCACGCCAGCTGTCCCGCTGGCTGCTTAACCCCCTCTTTCCCCCGTGCCTGTGTGCTTCCACCTCCAAAAATGTTAAAAAGGGAGGGTCTTTTATTCTTTTTCTACTTCTGAAGTACAGTTCAGAGATTCCAGGGATTTCGTTCAGGCCAGAGTCGTAGTAAACCAGCTTCAAAGATTCTCCTCAGACTGCTCCATCCCATAACCTGCACATCCCCCTTCCCCGCTCAGCCCAAACAGCTCTTGCCATTTTGCCAGTCGTTTATCTCCAGTCGCAGGTAGTAACAACAAAGCTCTTCCTCGCTGCCAGCCTGATTAGTTTTATCAGCCAGCCTGCCTTGCTGCTTTTGTCTGAGATTTTCCCCTACAAGCTCTTCTCCCTTATCTCTGAGCTGTGGTGGGAGTGGTTGGGGTTTAATTTTGGACTGAGGTCCAGGAGGCCGTCAGCC
>NW_010255767.1:0-9417 GCF_000690775.1 Eurypyga helias | reverse complement strand
GCCAATCTCCCACCGGATAAATAAAATGTAGGACAAAATTCACCTGAGTTCCATTCACCTGCTTATATTTCTTCTCCAATCTCCCACTGGACAAATAAAATATAGGACGAAATTCACCTGAATTCCATTCACCTGCTTCTTCCCAGGGCCTGATTCATCATCCTCTCTGCTAATTCGTCCATCCAGTGATGATCAAAAGGCATCCAAATGGCTTTTCTCTGGGGAGGGAATCCTGGAAGCAGTTCTCTGCTCCATCAGAGTTTCTCAGCCTTCTCAGGAAGGTTTCACCAAGCCTTGCAGAGCTGTCTCTGCTGTAGTGCTGTGTAATGGAGCTCCCTCTGGCCATCAGGTCATACTATCACGGATAATCAGAGCCTATCAGTTTCACACAAAGCTCAGCCAGACAAGCAAGACAAGACAGTCTCCAATGCACCATGAACCTCTCACTCACATCACACATCATTTTGCTTTCAGCAAGACCACCCTGTCACAGCACATAATGTACAGTTCCCATCTTACAGGGCAGCAGTGAAAATCAGGTTATAAACTGCAAAATGTTTTCTGGCTAAGGCCTATTTAATCTTTTTATCCTTGTGCTGAATCTGAACATCTCGATACCTGTGTTTCTGTGTTTGTTTTAAGGGTTTTTTTTTCAGCATCGTGGCTCAGTAAACACTTCCTTCTGCTCAGTAACACCAGACAACAGAGGTCTTCAGGCTGCAGCAGGGGAGGAACCAGTGTGCCACGACACAGATGCTCACAAGGTAAGGAAATGTGGCCAGGGACCAACACAGAGTGCAAGAGGTTTCTTGCTCAAAGGAAAGTCATGTGGAGGAGCAGGGTAAACCTGCATCCAGCTCCTTTCTGTCTTTCGGACTGCAGTGAGCAGGGAAGGATCACGGTCACAGAGACATGGCGGGATGTTACAGCTGGAGCCACAGCAACGGCTGAGTTACAGGTCGGAGGGGAGAAGAGGACAGGGAGCTCAGTCCTGGGTAAAGGAGCTTCTTGACTGCACAGAACTGCAATGCAATGGTCAGTCACTGAATCAGGGTCAGCAGAGAAGGAAACTTGAGGATGTTGTACTGGGGTTCCATCACAAACAACATGAGCAAGAGGAGGAAGGGAATGAGGCTTCCTAAAAACTGCTAACACAAGCCTCCTGTGTGCCGGCCCTGATGCACACAGGGGATATCAACCATCTAGAGCGCTGCTGGGAGGGCAACAGAAAACCCAGGAATTTCCTGAGAAGCTCAAAATGCTGAAAGGACAAAGCAGTGCTCTCCTTCCTGCTCACAAACAGGGAAAAATGGTGGTGAATGTGGCCACAGGGAGTAGCTTGGACCACAATAACCACACCGTAATCGAGTTTAAGATCTAGAGGATGGCTGGGAAGGTAAACAGCAGTTCATACTCTGGAGTTTCACAGGGCAAGCTTTGCCTTTCTATAGAGACTTTCTGAGCAGAATCACCCGAGAAGCTGCCCTGAGGGGTTAAAAGACCCAGGAGGGCTGACTGATTCTTAAAGAAAAAATACTTTTTTTTAACAAACAATCTTATTGGGCAGGGAGACTGGGTATTTCTGCATAAGGCCCGCTTGGATAAGCAAGGAACTTCTCAATGAATTAAAATGCAAAAGGAGAGCATACAAGCAGTGGAGACGAGGATAGACATCAAAGGAGGAGTACAGAATCATGCCTTGGATCCTTGGGGATGAAATAATGAAGACCAAAGCAAACAAGGAACAGAGCGAGAGAGATTGGAAACCTCAGCAAGAAATGTCCAGATGGGATTCATTTTAAAAAGTCAAGGCTAAAATATTGCTAGCACATACTCAGCAAATAGAAGATATGTGAAATGTTTCTGGTAACAGCACAGGTCCTAGGGAGAGGAAGCACCAACTAGACAGAAGGTTTTAATATAAAAATGCACTGCAAATGGTCCTCGTTGCTTTGGGCGCCTAACAAAGATGGGGAACAATCTGTCTCTGGCAAGAGTTTACATCAGCTGTTTATGTGTAGCACTTCTGGCAATTTCGGGAACTGGAGATCAAAGAAAAATGATGAGACCAGTCAGAGGGCTAGAAGGTCAAATTTACAGCAAGTATTACAGAAGTTAAATCTATATTTGTGGGATAACAGATGACCAAAACGAGCACAGCTATTCATCAGTAGCTAAAGGGCAAGGCTGCTAAGGAGGCGGGGAGACAAGCTGGCAGAAGCAGGAGCAAAAGAGGATATTTCCATCTTGGTGTCAGGAAAGTTGCATGGCCAAAGTTGCACCCAGTCATGGACAGGTTTCCTGTGGGCAGAGACGGAAGCTCCCTCCACTTTGTTTCACTTATCTCGTGGCCTCTGTGCTGGGTAACACAGAGTATCAACAGTGGGTAAGGGGTTTTGGGAGTCAGAATGTGAGAGGGGCGAGGAGAAAACGGTGTTGGGTCCTAAGAAGGGAACAGTGCCAACACACTTGATTGCCCTGGGCTTCTGCCCGCCGTATGCTCTTCCACCTTCACCTGACCCAACACATCCACCGGGGATTGCTACAAGAGAGCAGGGTTTGGCTCAGAATCGGAACCTGATTTCTCATAACCCTTATGGTTTTTTTGTCTCATCGTAACAGAACTGACTTTACCTAGAATGACACAGCACAGAGGGAGCTACAAGCATCTCCCATGCACCCATTTTCCTCTCTCCAGGCAAGAATGTTAGTCAGGTCACCCAGTTCCTTTGCACTAAGATCCCATTCAGTCAGATGAAAGGGACACAGGTGTTGGAAAGGAGTGGGAGAAGTGAATCCTTCCTCACTTGGGCCCATTTCAGGAGGAAAAATCAAAGTGGGGCCATATAGACATAGAACCCAGGAGCATATCTGGGGTGAACTGAGCGCTGTGTAGGGATGGGAGAGGCTGCATCATGGTTCCCCAATCCTGCCCCCTCTCCCCACCACATACACCCCCTTCCCAAGGGGAATGCCTACTAAGTTATTGCATCCTATCTCCTGGCTCTTCTACACTGGGCCCTAGACTGCGGGTTTAACTCTTCACACGTGCTTCAGAGAGAAGTAGCAGCTTTGGGTAATTACAGTCTGGTCAACTGGAAAGCTGCCCTGTCCGTGGCAAAGTGCAGGCGACTCCCCCATCTCCCCTGGGGCTGGCTCACACCTCGTGGTGCCCTGACTGAGCTGCCGAGAGAGGAATCCCTTGCTCGCCCAAGAGCTGCCGAGCCGTTGGAGAGAAGAGCGCTCGGTAACGATGTGTACGCTTTGCTCTGTCAACACGAAGATTTGTCCCCTTGCTACCCTCCCCAACCTCACCCCGCGGCTGGATTTCAGCCAGCGGAAGCCCTTTAGAAAATGGAAACGGATGCATCTTTCCCAGTCATTAGTGTGGATCGTGCTAATGGGATGTCATGACAAACACTGACAGTTAGCTGAGGGCAGCAGCGCTCACTGTGAGACTCCAAATGAGAGGGCAGCAGATGCTACGGCGAGCTCAGCGCGTGCCTGTGGAGGGGGAGGATGCAGCGGGAAGGCAAAGGCACGCTACAGGGCAGGCAGGTTGGTGATGGGATAACAGAACTGCTGCTCCAAGGTCACCAGCCTGAGCGCAGTCCATGTGCAAACGGAGACCTGTGACCGGTGGGGATTTTGCCTATTAGGAAAAGCAAGGTGCTGCTGAAACCTCGGGAGGATCCCGCATTACAGCGGATGTTGGCGTATGGCAGGGCTGTAGGAGCGGGGTCACAGAGGTGCCACCGAGCAGCGCTGGTGAGGGTAGTTTCAGGGAAGAGATGAGGGGCTGACGTTCAGGGGAGAGGATTACTTGACTCGCATTATCATTTGAGCTCACATGCACAGGAAAAAAAAGAGCTTAGAGAGTTGGTACCTCAGGGAACTGACCAGCATAACTATAGTTAGATAATTATACCATTAAATCTATGCTAATACTACTAAGGCTGGTCATGAATTTTTTAACAAACCAGTGTTTCATTGGAAAATACCAACTGATTTTATCAAAGACAAAACTTTTCTCAAGGACAAGCACATCTCAGCTGGAAAAAAAAAATAAAAAGGACAATAAGAGTCAGAACATGCATTTATTATAGTGAAGTGTTTTCAGGACATTTCTGTCTAAGCAGGATTTCTAAGTAGATGTCCATCCATGAATCAGACAGTCAAGGGACCTCAGACTGTGGATCCTCCACCCGTAGCAGACACTCTGAACAGCTAAGGAGCAATTCCTGACCCCTCTGGTTTATTTTCCTTCCACAAAACCTCAAAAGACTATGATTTTCATTCTGATGCAGATCAGAACACAATTTTTGCATCCCAAAGTTCGGCAAGGCAGGAAAAACTAGTTCATTCTCTGCTCTTAGTATAATTCACCCTCAGGGAAATGCTCTTCTAGAATAAAAGCGTTTTCTTACTTTGGAGTAATTACTCTTATTCCAGAACAGATTATGCACATGAGAGAGTTAAAATAACACAGCTAGAGCAATAACTGTTATTCTATTGCCACATTAACTCAACTTCCCACTATATCCAAGTCTTAAAGGATACAAAAGTAAATGTATCTCTTGTTCTTGTTGGGAGTACTGTCTCTCCTTAGGTCAACGTTGCATACAGATGCCCTATTGACAAGACGAGTCCTGCCTGACAAAATCAGGCGTGCAAAGACGAGTGAAGGATGAACCAGGGCTTGTTCAAGGAGTTGATATCGACTTTACTTGCTGAGCAGCCCCAGATGCGGTATTGGTGTGCATACATATCCACGTATGGGGACACATGTGTGCATTCATACATGGAGTCATCCATGCTTAGTTCATGTCCCTGGCCTGATCCCTGGCTGATCCTGAGATGAGAAGTGCAGAAAGAACAAGGAGGCCTCTCACTATGGATGAGACTGAAATAACGAGGGGATACAAGGTACATGTGGCGTCAGCACGTTATATTACGTCCACTCATCCTTTTTTTCCCAACCTTTCTCACTGGAAGTAGCTCTGAAGACATCACAATAATGACTATTGGCAGGATTTGTGTGGGCGAGTTGCTGAGAGCCAAACAAACCCAGAGTCTGAATTGCCATTTGAGTCTCCCACGCAGAGTGGCCTCTTCAGCACTGAGATGAGGTCAACAGATGGAGGAGGATGGAGAGGAAGGGAACTCCATATCAGTGCTCATGAGCTCATCCCATTTCTTTGCCCAGAGAGTCTTTCCACCTGTTTCAGATTGGGTAGAACTGCCCCTTGTTCTTAAAGGCAGCCCATAGGCATAAGCACAACCCTTGCAGAGGATCGTCCAGGGGTCTGAAAGCTCTCTGAGCCCTCTTAGGGCAACATCATGTCACACTGTCTCAGCACCACTTTGTAATGTTTTGTTCCAGGCTGGAGAGAGGATTTCACATTGCAGAAATTACTGAGCTGGTCGTGTGTAACAAGCACTCAAAAGTGACAGCTTAAAGGTAGAGATGCCCTTAACAAAAAGCCCAGCACAGTGGCCTTTCCATTTGCTAGCACAGCACAACACAGAAATCACCAAGCATCCTTAGTACTTCCACAGACACGTTTGCAGCCTGTTGTCCTGTTCAAGCCCTGGTTTTGCCCATGGACACACACTTCTTCACTGTCCATTGGCATGGAAACTGCATGTCTTGACATTTGGTTCTTTCTGTGTTGCCATGCCACTCCGCACAGCTGTAATCGCCTGAACAGTGCTCAGGAGATTTCCAGAAATCAAGTGAGGAATGTTAAATGCATTGAAGTAGTAATGGCCAATCAGAAGGCAGAATTCCCAGGCAGAAACCTAAGGAGAACCCCACTGGAGTGTTGGAGGCTGTTCATGCTAAGGGAGAGCTTTTAGACAAACCACACTGCAAAGCAAGACGCACACCACGTGCTTCCCTGCATTGACAAATTCTGCTTTCTCGTCAACAGATTCAGACCCCCACGAGGGAATGCGCTGCCCAGACTCAGCTGCCCAGCCTCACAAGGCTGGCGTCAGTAGCTGACGTTGTCCGAGGGACCCATGCGCGCAAGACTGGATGAACAAACACCTCGGTGCGTACCGGCAAAGGCCAGCGCGCGCCCGTCCGTGTGTCCATAACCCGCAGCAGGAGGCACCTTCTCTTCTAGCAGAGAAGATCAAAGCTTCAGTTGCACTCCGGGACGAGGGGCTGGAAAGCTGCCTGGGGAAAAGGACCTGGGGATGTTGGTCGACAGAGGCTGAATATGAGCTGCCCGCTGTGTGCCAACGGCATCCTGGCCTGCATCAGGGATAGAGTGGCCAGCAGGAGCAGGGCAGGGATCATCCCCCTGTGCTGGGCACTGGTGAGGCCGCACCTCGAATTCTGGGTTCAGTTTTGGGCCCCTCACTGCAACACTGAGGGGCTGGAGCGTGTCCAGAGAAGGGAACGGAGCTGGGGAAGCTGAGCACAAGTCCTGTGAGGAGCGGCTGAGGGAGCTGGGGGTGTTCAGCCTGGAGAAGAGGAGGCTCAGGGGAGACCTTATGGCTCTCTACAGCTCCCTGAACGGAGGGTGCAGAGAGGTGGGGGTTGGTCTTTTCTCCCAAGTGGCAAGTGATAGAACAGAGGAAATGGCCTCAAGTTGCACCAGGGGAGGTTTAGATTGGATATTAGCCAAAATGTAATCACTTTGTCAGGCAGTGGAACGGGCTGCCGAGGGCAGCAATTGAGTCACCATCCCCGGAGGCTTTTGAAAGATGTGTGGATGTGACACTTAGGGACAGGGTTTAGTGGTGGACTTGGCAGTGCCACATTATCAGTTGGACTTGGTGATCTTCAGGGTCTTTTCCAACCTAAATGATTCTATCATTCTATGAGATCTCTTCGCACACCTGCGTTGGAGGAAGGATGTGGCTGACTTGGAGAATCCATAGGGATTCATGGCTGCCTCTCATTTAAAGGTCAGATCAGAACACCATCCCATCAAGAGAAATTTTCCATCTGATGTGCAAGCACTGGTCTTTCATCCAAGACTTTACCGCTGGAACTCCGCCAAGCTGCCGGCATTCTCAGATTCACATCCACGCACCGACAGCGCGGGGGAGGACCGCCGCAGAAAATCCCTGCTCAGGCACTAGACGTTGCACAGATGCAGCACGGGACGTTGAGGGGAGCGCTGCCCCGGCGTTTGCCACCTTCTCTGCCTGGATGCACGGACTCTGCCCCCCTCATGCGTCCAGTGCCAGGAAGGGAGCCAGCCTCGGGGGCATGTACAACTGATGGCGATTGTGCGTCTCCGGGACAAGCCCATACTGTGTGAGGCAGGTTCCAGCCTGTGCAGGCAGTGCTATTTGACCCTTACACGGACCATTCATTCCCCTCGTACAAAAGAAAGTCTTGTTTAATTCGATGGCGATGAAAGACGTGGAGCAGAGAGAAGCTCGGAAACAGAAGCCACTTTCTCATAGAGCCGAGGAGCTGGGTGACAACTGCCCTCTGTTCTCCACCCCAGCCTCCCTCTGCCTCCCAAAGGGAACAGACAAAGGACGTGTCACGATCTGCTTTTGGGAAAAGGAGGACTTGACATCGCTGTCAGTACAGCGGCCGTGGAAAGCAGGGCCCTTCGCATCCTTCTGGATACGAGATTAACTTGGGCTGCTAGGAACGGCAGCGCAGAGAGAGCTGCTGCGGTCGGTGCGTGACGAGTGGCCACGTCTCCTCGGTGGGATCGGGGTCTGTATGACAGCAGGGACAAAAGCTACTCCTGCATCACCTCCATGTAATGGCATGGAGGATCTGCCCCACGCTTCCAACAGATAGCTCACTTAAGAATAATTTCTCATAAAAGCCGTTACTTACCTTTATGGAAAAGCCTTATTGAATTTAACAGAAGTGAGACTGACAGAACGGCATAGAAGCTATTCTTAAAGCTGACATTTTAATAGAGAGTGACTTTCTTGGGGTTTTTTTTAAGCCACCCTATAGAAATCAACCATCAGCATATAGCTCTCTGCTCGACATTAAAGGATGGCTCATCAATTGATTGAAAGGTAAATACATGTTTTCCCTCTGCAGAAGTTTTCCAGAGGCGTGGGATGCTGAAGTGCCATCCCCGGCTGCATACGGAGCCCGCACACCAAGAGCTTAATAGTTCAGGGAGACCAGAAGGGCTCGCGACCTTCGGGTGATGGCTACCTACCTTCGGGCTTCTCACCCACTACAGGGGCTAGGGAAAATTCAGTCTGAATTTGTCACATGAGCTTGGGTTTCTTTAAACTCCTCCATCGGTACAAGGCTCCCTCTCACCTCCTTGCTCCCATCCTGTTCTCCCCCAGTCATGAGGGAATATTCCCTGCTGCCAGGGTGAGACCAAAGCTTGGGACTCGCTTTTGTTCTGCCTTTCTTCAGCCGGTGGGCAGGAGCGAGCCCAGGGAGAGGCCGTTCCCCAGGCTCTCTCACGGATAGACCCCATCCCTAGGGTGCAAGGGACAGCCAGAGGCAGGCACGCGGGAGGTGCGTGGAGCCTCTGACAGCGACCCTTACACACGCTGCGTGACCGAACCCATTCCCAGGGGGTTTTTGCGAGCTCGGAGCCCTGGGAGTGCCGAGCCGGAGCCTTGCGAGCTGAGCCCCTCGCAGCGGGTTCCTTGCCACACCTTTGGAGTTGCAATCCCAAAAGAGCTGCCTCCCGGCTGAAGAATAACAGATGCGTTTACCACCCATCAATCCGTCTGTGTCTGGGTCCTTACATGGCCCCCATCATCATCCTATTCAAGAGCCTGCAAAGTATTTAAAAATAGCGTTAACACTAACAATCTCTCTTTCTTTCCTCCCCAGCTTGTAGCAGAAATAGCTTGATTAGTGTACGGTTCTGGTGCTTCAAGGGGGAGAGAAATGAAACTGCAGAGCTTGCAGAGCAGCTTTTCAGCTTTCTTCAGGCAGCAATCGCCGGGTGCTTGGCTGAAGCACAGGCTCTTCAAAGGATGGCAGGTTTCAGATCAAGGACTGCTTGTTCGCTTACTCCTCTTCGGAGGCAGGTTTACAACGAGGAGAGAGGTGCTGCCGCAGCTTTGGACCTGGGGAGAGATGCACCTGACCCCCCTCCCCACCTCCTGCTCTCACTCCTTCCCCGTATCCAGAAGGCTGGGAAGAACAGGAGCTGGGAAGGGGGTCTGTCCTGGGTACAGAGGGGTGGCTAGGTGGAAGATGCTCAGGCAACACCACCGGCATCCCGTCACATCCCTCGGATATGGATTTCAGGGGTGACTTTGAGGGAATCACTTGTCTTCTCCGGGGCTCATCCCCACTCTCAGCAGAAAGGGCGCTGCCTCCTCAGCTCCCAGGGAAGGGAGCATTTGCTCCAGCACATGCCCTGTTTTGAGGCTCGGATTGACTGACGGTGTTGGGTTTGTGTGACGGGGGTTTTGGTATCAGGGAGGGGCTACAGGGGGGGCTCC